>NC_092693.1:16972071-17241605 GCF_964275005.1 Diadema setosum | reverse complement strand
GAATGCTTCCAGCTTTTGAGCATTCTATTTCACTGTGAACAGTAGTCACTTGAATACAGTCCTTCGTTTACATAAATACCCCGACCAGATGCAGACACTTTGTCACGACTTAGTGTGCAGTGACAGAGCTGTGTATAATCATCACGTAGTGCAGTACATGTCAGGGTGTACTAGTACGTAAATTTGTAAATTACCGGTACCCTTGACCTTCAATTCTGACCTGTCTGAAAACAGACCTTTATTTAACAAAGGCACAAGCTTTGTGCAAAATTGGAGGGGGGGGGGGGAGGGGGGCATGCATATAAGGAAGTCTTTCCGAAAATACTTCCCCATCAACTATTAGTTCAAACACTCTACACAAAGTATGCTTGCCCAAGTTATGGAATACATCCCAACAACATCATCACCACCACCAAGCTGAACAACCATAAATCATGAGATAAAATTGATAATTGCAAATATCTCTAGCCCCCTGACTGGCCCTGCTGGGTTCAGCTCTGAAATAATGAAAGATAGGGGACTAATCTAGAATTGGTCAAAATTCAGATCTAGACTCAAGTCTGGGCCCTTGAACTACCATACAGCAGAGAAAAATCTTTCACTTTTCAACTTGTACAGCTCTCCTCCGTAGACATGTATAAGGATGGGATTCCATTAACCGCACAACAAGCGACCCCAACACGTTACTGCTATTGGTTACAGCGCCCCGGAATTAGACTCCATGAATCCAGACGTAGTCTCCACGGAACGTACCCCCAACGGCAAGATAAAGACTACTGTAAAAGTGGAAATTTTTGCAGTGTTGAAATTTTCGCGCATTTTGCGCAACCAGAAGCTAGCGCGAAAATAAAAGCATGCCATATGTACCACTAGTTGATGTCTTGATTCTGCGAAATTAAAGACATGCAAAACTCTTCTTATCCGGCCAGGCATGAAAAATTAGTCGCATGAAAATATCCACTTTTACAGTAGTAGGGGTGGATCCAGGAATTCCGTAAAGGGGGGGGGGGGGGGCCTTTACAAAATTAGAGGGGGCACATGCGGCCCCTTCCATTTTCTTCATTTTATTTCTTTTGTTTGAACGAAAAATGGCAAGAGTTCCGTACCCCCCACTAGGCATTATGTATTTATTGTAACATAAGTTCAGCCTAATAATAGGTGGCTTTGGGATATTAGGATTAGAGTTTACTCGGTTTAGGATTAGGCAAGGATTAAGGGATAGGGTTGGATTAACCCTGGGGAGCTCCTTGTACACAGTTATACAAGTCGCAGTTAGGATTGGGTTAAGAGTTAGGGTAACATTTAACAGATACATTGTAACTGCGACCAACCGAACTGTGTGAAGGAGCGCCCTGGGGTTAGGGTAACATTGATCTTGGTGTCCTACAGTAATGCGTACTTCAGAGGAAGCTCTAACTGCGACCAGCCCGAACGCGAAGCATTCCACAGTATAACTGTGTCAAGGAGCATGCCCCGGGGTTAATGAAGCTCATACAGTAGGTCTATAATATTTGGGGGTACTGGGGGTAATGGAATTCTTCCCCCCGAAATAAGGGTGGGGGTTGCCCGACCAGACGCCATGCGGTACAGCGACTCGGCTGTACATGTATGTACATGTAGGTTAAGGCGCCTGGTGTGCCCCCTCCTGGATCTGCCACTGCACTGCAGACCGATCTTTTGGTCAATAACAGCCATGACAGCTAAACCTCTTATATCACGTCCACCTCCATTCCCTGACTTGGTCCTGCTAAACTAGCTATCTAAATCTAGAGCCAAGGATATCTCGATCTCGACTCCATGTCTCCAGTCTTCTTCTTCTTCTGTGAGAGTGACCACAATCAACTTGCTGATTATTCTGTCACTTTCGGGGAGGTAAATAAGTCATGCAAGTCTTTGAAGGGTTCAAGTAGCTGCAGTAATAATAATCATCAGCCAAATAAATACATATATAATGCATAAAAAATAAATGAACTGTACAGTTGTACGTCTCCCAATCTAATGGCGTGGTCACAAATACCATTAAGAACTGCTACGAATGCCGTACGAATGATTTTTAGACAATTTCATAAGATTTTCTTAAGAAGGCCGTACGAAACCAGCGTTCGTAAACCATTCGTAGAATGTTCGTAAGTTCGGAGCCTGGACGATGGTCTTGTCTAAGATTTTTCTTTTATTTCATTCAAAACCCTCTCTTTGTAAAGGCGGCCATGTGAACTCCAGAATTCGTACGAACAGTGACATTCGTACGAACGCATCGTTCGTACGAACCTTTGTGACCATACTAGCTTAATGGTCACAAATAGAGGGTTCCACACGACAATGGAGGCCTGCTACTACGATGGCTCAGTCATTTCCTCACAACAAGGACATACAGGTAAAAGGTAGTTTACAATGGAACCACATCTAAACCCAAGGAAGTTTTGTCAGGCGTACCACAAGGTACAGTACTGGGCCCTCTGATGTTCTTGTTATAAATGACTTGCCAGACAACCTTCGCAGCACAGTTAACAGTAAGACTCCTGTTCGCCAATGATTGTTGTCTACACAAGCGGCAACTCCCAAGATAGCCCGACCAGACGCCGTGCAAAGCACGGCATCTGTCACTATTTTTCTACAGCGACTGGGCTGTGTATAGTTACTCCCAAGAGGACTTAGATTCTCTCCAAGAAGATCTTCATCAGCTAGAACATGAAGACTGGCAGAATAAACGGGCCATGTCTTTCAACCTGTCTAAATGTTCTGTGATGAAAATCTAAAACAAACAGAATCCACCAGACAGGAACTACACCTTCTGTGGTCAACCACTCCAAGAAGTTAGCTCACATCCATACCTTGGCGTTGGGGTAGAAATTGACAACAAACTGAGATGGGACACCCACTACAAAAAGCTTACTGCCAAAGCTAACATCATGGTCTACATTAACAAGGTTCCTGGTTTCATGAAGAGAAATCTCTGGTTCTGTATCAAGTCCATCAAAGCCACACCAACTGCCTACTTACTTACTTGGGTTTACTTGGGTGTAGAGACGTAAAAGCATCTGCTTATGTGCCCCTCGTCACTGTTTGTCTCTGGTACGGGTCGTACTTCAATGGGTGGTTTTCCCAATGTCTCTCTAGTGCCGACTTGAATCGGTTTACACTGGTGGCTGAGACTGCTGCTTCTGGTAGAGCATTCCAGTTATTTATGCTTCTCACAGCAAAGGCATTTTGTCTCAGCCGCAGTCTAACTCTTGGTTTCTTCAATTTCAAGCTGTGGCCTCTGGTGTTGCTGCATTCAACAATGTCAAAAAATTGAGTACTGTCAAGATGATCTATTCCCTTTATGATCTTGAAAATCTGAATGAGCTCGGCTGGTTGCCTTCTGTATGCAAGGATGGGTAGCTTGAGGATTTTCAGACACTCTGCATATTCCAAGTGACGAAGGTGGGGGAGCAATCTTGTTGCCCTCTGTTGTACTTTCTCAAGTAAGTCTTCATCCTTTTTGAAAGTAGGAGACCAAACCTATACATTAGTTAGACCCATTCTACTTCTAGAGAGAGTATGCCAGAGTGTAAAGTTTACTCAGGAGCTCATGGGACCCATATCGTAAAGGGGATATTCGCCTCATAGAATCCGTTCAACGTAAGGCGGCTAGATTCTGTATGAATGACTACAAACAACAGAGCAGTGTCTCCCAATGTTAAACTCCAAGGATCTGGAATGGGACACTCTGCTGACGAGTCTCTGCAGAACAGAAGGAGAATTTCGAGACTTCAACTTCTGTACAAAATCATGAATGGGCCGGGAAGTGGGAATTGAGGCCAACACAACCCCAACATCTGAACATTAAAGTTAATAATGGGGGGGGGGGGGGAACAACCAGAGCAGAGGAAACAGCAGAAGAATCAGAATCAAAAGGACACTGACCAAGAAAAACGTACACAAGTATTGAAGTAGACCTACACTTACAGTAGGCCCTACTAGCCCGACCAGACGCTGTAAGTACGCTGTGCGAATAACAGCCTGTCGCTACGTACCTACGTACAGCGACTGAGCTGTGTATGAATTTTTATAGTTAGCCCTCCTCATTCTTCCACAGGACAGCAGTGGACTGGAATCTACTTGACGAGGAAACAGTAACTACACACAGCCCAGTCGCTGTACATGGTACGTCGCGACAGGGCTGTACGCTCGCGACCACCAACCACTAGGAGAGTGACGTAAATCGTATCACGATAGCTTTGAATTTTGATACTTAACATCATTTTTGTCACCTCAAACTCATCGAGTATACTCTTCAATATTTACTCTACATCTGATGCTATCAGTATTCAAATGTACGCAATGAAACTTACCGAAATTGATCATCATATCCAGCATGTCCACACGGTACACAATCTTTCACGCCAGGCCTAACTATACACAGCCCAGTCGCTGTACTACGTCGCGACGTTACATGTACAGCGACTGGGCTGCCTATAGTTAGGCCTGGCGTGAAAGATTGTGTACCGTGTGGACATGCTGGATATGATGATCAATTTCGTTAAGTTTCATTGCGTACATTTGAATACTGATAGCATCAGATGTAGAGTAAATATTGAAGAGTATACTCGATGAGTTTGAGGTGACAAAAATGATGTTAAAGGGAAGGTAAACCCAAAGAACAATATGGATTGAGTGAAAGCAGCAACATTAGTAGAACACATCAGTGAAAGTTTGAGGAAAATCGGACAATCGATGCAAAAGTTATGAATTTTTAAAATTTTGGTGTTAGAACCGCTGGGTGAGGAGACTACTAGAGGATATGACGTATGAGTGGACAACAATACAAAGAAAATATAAAGGAAATTCAACAAATATTCACTTTTCTACAATCATGAAAGAGCAATGGACCAACCGATTTCAGAAAGCAGGGGGAATAATTGCTACTCTTAACACATGTCAATATCAAGTTGATGGAATTTGTAATTTTCATGAAAAATTGATTTTTGCAGAATTTTCTTTATATTTTCTTGGTATTGTTGTCCACTCATACGTCATAACCTCTAGTAGTCTCCTCACCCAGCGGTTCCAACATCAAAACTTTAAAAATTCATAACTTTTGCATCGATTGTCCGATTTTCTTCAAACTTTCACTGATGTGTTCTACTAATGTTGCTGCTTTCACTCAATCCACATCGCTCTTGGGGTTTATCTTCCCTTTAAGTATCAAAATTCAAAGCTATCGTGATACGATTACGTCGCTCTCCTAGTGGTTGGTGGTCGCGCGCGTACAGCCCTGTCGCGACGTACCATGTACAGCGACTGGGCTGTGTATAGTTAAGGAAACAGTAACCCCCCACAGTTAATTCTGAGTTTCCCAGATTTATACCGACGGAACCGGAACAGAAACAGAAACAGATCTGACGTTAGCCGTGGCCGTGGTTAGACTCCCAAACGTCCAAATTTTCACAATTTGTCGCGTCGTACGCGTCTACCACATTGACCAGCAGGTCAGGAGAAGTGGAGTCCACTGGAGTGGTAGCCCGACCAGACCCCGTGCGCTAAAGCTAGCACGGGACTAGCCCGACCAGACACTGTTACGCTATGCGAAAACAGCGTATAGTAGCCCTACTACATATCGACCACCCTTATTGAAACCGACCGCGTATAATTCGCGCACTGAACACTTAGTACGCACTTTTCTGCGCGCAAAGCACATAAAAATGGATTGGCTTTGAATGTAGATTAGGATGGTGTGGGAAAACGCGATAATTCACTGTTCATTAATGGTTTTAATCAAGGACAAAATTTCGAATGAATATTTTCACCGAATCGTAATGACAGCACAATGTAATGTCTATGGAAGTTTCTAAAAGGCTTCTAAAAAGCTTCGTACAACACGGTGTTCAATACAACTCGGTTTACGTGCATTGTCAATGCAAAATCAGCGGTCGATCCTAAAAACGCGATTTACCGCGGGGAGCTGAGAAACGAGGCCACGCAAGTTCGTCAGCGATATTTTTGCACTGAAACTTCGAATCGAAAAGGGAACAACGGCATTTGATAGAGCTGGATTTTCTCAATCACGTAGGTCAAGTTTTTTACGTGAATTTCAGTGTTAAATATTCTTATCAAGCAAATAAACATTAGGCGGTCGATTAGTAGTAGTAACTAGTAGGTCCAACCCTACCATGTACAGCGACTGGGCTGTGTATAGTTAGGCTGTGTATAGTTAGCACGGCACTTACACTTGTGTACATACAGCGACAGGGCTGTGTAATTTTGGTATAGTTACTGGAGTGGAGACTTAAACTTTACAGAGGATTGAGGAAAAGCTCGCTAAATTCACGATTCTGCTCGAATTTTCTGTAAAATTAGCGGCAAATTAGCTGAGTCTGAGAGTAGAAGGTATTGTTTGAAGTACAACTCGCTTAAAGTAAATATTTAAAGTAAACGTACAACTTACTTGAACGTGTAACGTAAAGTTGTAAACAGCATGAAAGTGCCGCGCCGTTGTAGAACTCACCATGCCACCGCCCGGCTAAAAATGGAGCTCTCTGTACAGAATCAGCCTGTTGGTGGCGGATATCGCATTTATACAGTAAGTGCCGTCTGGGGCGCAAAACGAAACTACACCCTCTCCTTTCGCCCTAAAAAATCGACCTTCATATTTCACAAGCCCTCATTCAACTCAATTCAGATACATTCCATTCCAATCAGATCAATTACAGAATACAGGGGTGCATTTGCATGAAACATGACAGGTAACAGTGATCTGATAAAAGAAAGACCTGTCCCAAGGAGTTGCACAGAACACATAACTTGTGTAATGTTGGGATGCTCTGTGACACAGTATCTACCATAAGTTCAGTTGCAGGCAGGTTGGTTACTAGAGTAGGCCCTATGTCCCAAGAGTATAATGCATGGCCGGCGGAACGCGGGGGGGGGGGGGGTCGAGGGGGCTTGCCCCCTTTTTTTTCACCATACAAGGAAATAAGGTGCCACGAATTTGGGCCCCACTTTTTTTTTTTTTTTACCTGGGAAGTGCGTATAATAAAGTGGCACTAGAAAGAAATAGATAACCTTGTGTGAGCTCGGTATGGTTATGTTTATTGCGCAGAAGAACTTTTTTTTTTTCTTTTTTCTTTTTTTTTTTTTTTTGGTTGGTTGGTTGCTTGTCTGTTGAAGAAGCCCGGAGGTGGAAGGAGAAAGATGAGCTGAAGACCTTTTATTCTTTTTATTTTTTTTTAACATTCCACTGGCTCTGTAATGCTATTAGCCTACTTAAGTATATTCTAGTGTTATGTTTGAGTTTCTATGATCTGCATGCATGGGCTAGCACAAGTTGTAGGGCTACTAGTGTTCAATTGCTACATAGTGTACTAGTATTGAGGGGTGTATTGTAACCAGGGAGGTGAGACCACCTCCCTGATTGTAACCTATAATGTATGAGGTGTTGTAGATACAACTAATCAATTTGTGAACAGACACACAAACACACTACGAAATTTTAGCAGCTGGCAGGATTAATTCCATACAATGAACAGACACACACACACGACGCACACAGGGAGATAGATATACAAGCTGTAGTAGGTATTAGTAGATGTGATGCGCGTATGGAGAGGGAAAGAGAGAGAGAGCTAGAGGGAGAGAGGGGGAGAGAAGGTGCTGGGGGGCGAGTGATCAGGCATCGCAGATCGAGGTCGAAGAGGCGTTAAAGTTAAGGACGAGTTACGTATTTCTAGCGTACTCGTATTCTTTCGGGAAATCCCGTAGTTATTTTTAGCTCAGAGCGAGCATACTATGTTGCAGTGCGCATGTGCAGTGTAGCAGCATGCACCCACCACTGGCATGCACTCGATGCACCAATGCACGATCTCGAGTGGGGGGCATTTCATGAAGCATTTTGGTCGGATATTTTTCTGACAAACTATTACAAGCTACTGAAATCCTTGTATCTGATTTGCTGAGAGCAAATTTGTCCGACAAGTTTGTCGGACGAAATGCTTCATGAAATGCCCCCCTTCTCCCTCCCGGGTGGTGATCAGCAATACAAAGAGCGTAACTAGAATCTCTTGTGATCACTATTCCAGTGAGTGCAACCATGGTGATCAACGATTTCTGCTCTCCTTTGAAATCATGCTTGGTACCGTCGAGAAGTGCCAGGCGCTTTGACGAAAGAGAGCATCATCAGTGCTGTCAAGTATGGAAGCTTATAAGTGCCATTTGGTGCCAACCAGATGCCGCGATTAGAAGAAGACGACAAGACAAGTTAAATACTGAGAAGCCGAGTTCTTGGAACTCGGCAAGTCGACTTGTTTAGGTCAAGAAGACAAGAAGCCAAGTTGCTGAGTCGATTTGTATTGGACGAGAAGACGAGATGATGAGCTGTCGAAATTCGGCAAGTCGAGTTGCTTTGGACAAAAATACAAGATGACGAGTTCTTGGAGCTCGGTCGTAGTCGACTTGTTTAGGTCAAGAAGACAAGAAGCCGAGTTGTTGAAAGAAACTCGGCATGTTGACTTGTTTAGGACAAGAAGACTAAATGAAGAGTTATTGAAACTCAGCAAGTCGACTTGTTTAGAACGAGAAGACAAAATGATGAGTTCAGCAGAAATTCATCAAGTCGATTTGTTGGGGACGAGACGATGAGGCAATATGACGAGTTGTTGGATCTCGGAAAGTATTGTTGGTACTTGTACGTATTTCATGTATACATGTATTTGATGTGTGTGTTCTATATCTGTACATATCTTACTTCCCACGTAAATTCATTTTATATTCTTATGGTCAGAATCAATCACAGCCCCTGAAAATGTATTCGTCTAGGAGTATCCTTAGAAGTTACCCATTCTAATGTCTTACCCATTCTTATGACTTACGACACCCACCCACCCCAAGTGCCCCCCTGTAACAAATAATTATTCAATAATTATAGACCAAAATGTACAATAAAAGCACTTTTTTGTCTAGGAGTAGAAAATGCAAAATTTTCGAAAATCATAATACACTATAAATATTATATTATTACATCTATACACTAATATTTACTTATGAGTAAATTAGTGTATAGATGGTAGCCTCGCGTCCTCAAGTGTGCTCTCTGAAACATACCTTAAGTAAACCTTACATTTTTCCTTTTCTTCTATGTTTTCTAGTAATATAAGAACAATACAATCAGGTTTATGCCTTTAATGAATACATTTCAGACGAATGTCCAAGTGAAAGTGGCTCGCTCGCTCTGCCCGTACAGTAAAATGAATAGTTGTCATAAGTTATGATCATAGTCCTTTGCAGTGATTGTTTTTACTACGTTTAATTCCCTAGAAATTTGATTTCAATCTTTATGTGACATGGTGGAACCCCCCCCCCCCCGTGTGCCGCATTATTTTGAGACACCAACGTAGTCATGCGTTGAAATCTTCTGCTTTTAAATGGTTGAATGCTCTATAAACGCGACTTTTATACTCTCTATTTACAAAAAGTCCCTACCGTTACCCCCCTACACCATCCCTCACCGAGGATCTCACACCGTCACATAATAATGTACCGTACCCCCGTATGTTAGAATCATAATAATAATAATAGAATCATAGACCTTCGTACTGATTTTTTTCCCCACTATGTTTAATTCCCGAGAAAATTAATTTTAAGTGTTCTATAAACGTGACTTTTGTACTCTGTTTTTACAAAAAGTCCCTACTATGGGGGGGGGGCGGGGATCCCCCTCCCATACCCTCCCCCACCCTCCTCAGGCTCGCTTCGCTCCCTCGCCGAGGATCTCTCACCACCACATAATGTGCCCCCGTCAAGATATTTGTTGTTTGAAGAGTATAATCTCATAGATATTTGGCGAAAACAACATCCAGAAACACATGCATTTACAAGACACCAAAAACATGAGCTGTTCTTTCTAAACTTTAAAAAAAAAAAAAATCTTTTGAACATAGTGAATAGTTCTGATATTAGTACTGGTATTGATTTTGATCATTCCATGATTACTATTGGTTTGAATCCTTGTGAAGTCCAAAGAGGGAGAGGATACTGGAAATTGATTGTTCTTATTTGAAACATGATCCTGACTTTTGTTTGTACTGTATATTAAGGATAGAATTAAGTATTTTAAAGATTTTAATTACAATACAGGCCTTAACCGAAATACTTTATGTGATGCTTTTACATGCACAATAACATGGTTATGTATTCAATATACAATTAAAGTTGAAAGAAAAAAAAAAGAAAATGTGGCAAAAATAAATATTATGTATACTCATGTAAGCGTTATGTATGTTACTTTGATTTACTTCACATGGAAATAAAATCATTTTGATTTGAAATTGAATTGAAGAAAAAAGAAAGTTTGCAGAATAAGATATTAGAACTTAAACAAGAAATATTAAATACTTTAGCAGGTAATAAATCTGATGAAAATAAGGCTGAAAATATTCAGAAATAAATGGAAGAAATTAATTTACTAGCAATGCAACCTGTAAAGCTAAATGATATCATAGATAAAGAAACTGCTGGCCATATTGTACGCTCTAGAGTGAGATGGGCGGAGCATGGAGAGAGGAGGTCCAAATATTTTTGTAATTTAGAAAAAAAAAATCAAGAAACGAAAATTATTTGTGACCTAAAACTTGGTAATGGTCGTATTAAGACTGAACCCTGTGAGGTAATGAGTGATTTTTTTTTTATTTTTATTCAAAGTTATATATGCTTCAGAATTGAATGATGATAACACAAAGGGGAGCCCTTGTAAAAAAGTACCATTAAGTACCATGGTATTACTATGGTATTACCATGGTATTACCATAGTAACCATGGTAAATTCATTTGTACCATAGTACTACCATAGTACTACCACAGAAGTACCGTACGGAATAGGAAAGTACTATTTGAAAATATAGAAGTACCATAATGTACCATAGTACTACCATGAATGTACCATAGATGTTACGGTATTACAATGAAATTACAATATTTATTATATGGTTGATGTTATACTGAACAGAGTGCCATCCTCACACGTGATACTTTCCTGGTTCTCCATAGTACTTTCATGGTTCTCTGTGATACTTTCATAGTACTCCATGGTACTCTTGGACATTTTCATTGCACTTTGTGGTACTTTCACAGTTCTCTATGGTACTTTCATGGTACCTTATGGTACTTGTTTGACTGGCATATGGTACTGCTACCATAATCTTGCAAAGTTGACTGTACAATTGCCCCAAGAAAGTCAAAAACATTGAAAATGATAATTTCCTCTTTAATAATCTAATCACTTAAGCTTGGCCTTTCATAGCATTGGAATATTGTTATACAAGTGATTCTGTAGTTTGCAAAAACTATGAATTAGGCATTAAACAGCCTAAAGATTTCCACATTTTTCCTCATTTTTATTACATTTTACTTGCCTATGGATAAGTGAATTTCTTCATTTTAATTTGTTCACTTGCCCGATATAAGATTTTACTAGCCCCGGGAAAGTGTGCAAGTGATTGTGTCAGGCCCTGTTTTACTTCAAATAGTTGAAATGCGCGCAACTCGAAGGATTTCTTCAAGTCCCTTTCGATTTGACTTAGGCAAGGTTTACTGTACTTTATCAACTGGGTTGGATGCGTGAAATCAAGTTTCCCCCTTTGAGTGAAATGTATGAGTACAAGACCCACTAGAGTCTTGTTATTTGTTGCTTAGATACAGTTGCATAATTGAAATGCACTTTTCTTAATATGTATGTGTGTGTGTAATTTTAAGGCCAGGATTACGGGAATTACCATGAGTATTGTAACTTTGTGTGCTAAATGAAACACCAGTATTATGTGCCAACTGCCAAGTGCCACCAAAGTATTCACTGTGTTCTATTTGTCATGAAATCATTCTAAATATCAAATCTTGTTTTTCTGCAGTTGTATTACAACGTTAAAGTAAGTCTTTATTAAAAACAGAAAATTATTTTTTTGGGGGTTTGTGGATTATTTTGCAGATTCCTAAGGACTGTTGCTGTCTGTGTTGATTTTGAAACGGCTCATGGTGTGATGTTGGTGAAACCATCATATCTTATCGTACAGTGCTTTCATCCACAAATCGCCAATCTCCTTTGTGCAATTTACATTAAGAAAAGAATTATTAAGTTCGAAAAGCCAGTTTTCCTCAAAGAATCCTAATGAGTGGACCTGCATGAGGTTGATGAATGCATGATTTAAGGTTGTAGTAGCTCAACATTTGTCTACTAGTATCTATTATGATAATGCATGAAGAGGATATGCATACAGTGCATATTTTTTGTTGTAGTTGTAATATACAGTGTGATATGCAGTGTGCATATATACACTGCTGTAGGTTTTTTCTAACACACACATACACAGTTACAAGTGTACATAGCTTTTCAACATCTACCGTAGATGGATGCTTATTTGTGGGTATACATTGTACAGGCATTGCAGGCTAGACGTACCCTGGATGCCCAGGTCACTTCCTGTCTGCAATGTCATGTGATGTCTGGTTTTTATGCAAATGAGGTAATAATGAATAATTATCTTTATGACAGCCAATTATTTTAAGTTATGTAATATATTCAGTATTCTTTAGCCAATCAAAATAGTTTTGCCTTTGTGGCCATTGAGAGCTGCGCTTGCGCTTACGCTTGCAGGGTACATGCAGCAGGCCCCAAAATTTAGTCAGTCCTGCTGCAACTTTCATAGAGTGATCACCAGTGCGTCTCTATTCTGCTTTAATAGATCTGGCACGTGCTTGTGACTCGGGCACACGATACTGTCAGTGATGAGTTTTTATTGACTTTGAGATTAGCTACTTCACTGTATAAGTCACCTACTCGATCGGTCTACGTAGATCTCAGTTGTGTTCTGCACAGTTGCCTATATACTGATTCTGGTGGTGGATTCATATTTTGGACTGAGCATTATTTTTGGATAATTCCAACCCCGGAATAGCAGGCACTCCTGTGACGCTAGATTACTGCTAGAATCTACCAAGGTTTTTTATCAGTCGTACATCGCCCTAGCCTACGCACTGTGTAGACTTCTGATTGGACATTGACAGTAGTATGCAGTATCACATCAGGCTAGGCTATCTCCGTGGCGTAGGGAGCTAACCTCGCATTGGTCCCTACACTGACGTCTGAACCTGCCATCATCGCAGTACTCGTGCACAGCAGGGTCCCTTCTTGGTTTCAAGCTGTTTCTTTCGACGACGCGGGCGCCCAGCACGGCAGTGAACAGTGAATACCACCCTCCTAGTGCGCGGCCAGATTTTTCTTCCAAGATTTTACGGATGATTTCTAGCGCCTGTGGCTGTGTTACTGTCAGATCTAACTGTCGACGGGACTGCTACCGACATATCGACTACCGCACTAGTGCTGGACTATCCTAGCAGGTAGCTTTTATTATTAGGTCTTAGATTTATACTTGGTACAACCATGTACTACAATCCATGTTTGTAAACAGCGGCGGCCTCCCGGGGTCCGTTTCATGAAGCTATCACATAAAAGCTATCACATAAATCTTAAAATGGCCAAGCCGCTCTTAAGCTAGGAGAGACTTTCACAGAGAAGTAAAAACCATTTCACGAAGTCTCTCCTAAGCTATGAGAGACTTTAATTTTTTCAATCGTCATGTTCGAGGGTAATACTAATTAACATATCATTAGCATATCATTAACGTATTCTCCCTATTGTGTTACATGCGGTGAGCACTCGCTACCTAGACATAGCACGTATACACACAGTGTATACAGCGCAGAGGTAACAGATCTACGACGGAGGCAAGATCCTGAAGGCTAAGTTGCATTCTACACCGCTACCAGTACATATTTCTATTAGTGAGTATATTTAAAGCTGTCTGCAATTAAAAAGTAATGCATGTGGATTCATAATGTGATATTATTTGGATATATTTTTGTTCGAATCTTCTACAATTCTCCAAGGGCTAGCTAGATGTAGATCTAATCTTAACGGTAGTAGCGTTATCACAATAGTCCCACGTAGGCACATCGCCGTTTGTTTGAATGACCAAATGGCCAGCTGAGTTAGGTAGTTTGTTAATGTTAGCATGGTAGGGTCTAGGGCTACTACAACTTCTACAAGTAATAGTGAAATGTTTGTGGGTTGATTTTTAGCGTGCAGATATTTCATGAGAGCAATTGCCCGATTTGTTCATGTATGGGTGAATTGCAGGTAACTTAAGGCGTGAATAGTGAAGGGATCGAAGAAGAAACCGGAAATTTCATAAGTAAAGAATTGGTCTGCATTTTATTATTAATATTATATTTTTGAAGTCGTGTCTAGCATTGAATAATTACACTGTCACTAGCTGTGTGGATAGTATTCAGAAGTGATACAAATTTTCTGTTTTGTGTCAAATCGACAGGAAAGATCTGGGGGTTTTTTTCAGTCTAGAAAATCTCAGGTTATTTTGTCCAACAGAATTATGGGCCTAGCCTAAGCCTAATGTTTTTTAGTTTAGGCCCTAACGTGAACTTATAGCGTTAGCATTTACACTACAGAGAACCAGCTGTACGTTACCTGTGTCATTGTTACGTTTACAAGTCCTAATGTTACTATCTAACGTTACTAATATAGGTCTACAACAAAAACTTGTAAAATACTAGGGGTTAGGGGTTATACAAATGTAACTGCGACCAGCCCGAACGCGAAGCACTGTGTACTGGTACAACTAACAGGGAGTGCCCTGGGGTTAGGGCCGGTAGTACTACATGTATCTGGAGAGTCCGACAGTGGTTAGACTAACTAGATCAAGTACGGTAGTAATAGTAGGGCCTAGTAGTAGTACGTAGATCCAGGTCTACACAGAATATGAATTGGAAACCATGGTTCAGATCTTGGTTCAGACTTGAAAGCTATCTTCAACAATTCTAAGTGCATACAGCACTGTAATCGCAATGCATGTGTCACAATAAGATAGAGAATGATGTTTACCTAAATTCATTGGCATGGAACCTCTAGAATTCTACTGCTATACTACCAGATGTCTATAGATCTAGAATCCAGTGGTATAGTGATCCTGAGTAGCACCTACTGACCTAGATACTACTTAACCAGTGTATACCAAAAGTATAACCAGACTAGACCCTTTGCCTTGATATTCTTAAACATATTATCATTAACATAAGTAGGCCTATCACTCATCAGTAAGGAAGTTAATAGTGCTATCTAGATACAAAGTAGATAGTGTTATCTTCTTAATAGTGCTATCTATCTAGGCAGTTAGTAGATTCTATAGGTCCATACTCCGATGCTAATACCGCTTACACAACTTCTTTTAGCAATTTAACTGATGATGATGACATGACAACAGTTGATGATCAGAGTCAGACTGTGGCTGCATCTCAGGCTGTAACTGTGATCAACCCGAATGTGAAGCCACAATACAGCTGGTCCTACCAGATCTTAGGTAGATGTAGACCTTGCAACATGGATGCCTAGCGACAAGATCTAGAACCTCAAGAAGTCATAATACCCTAAACTATAGGCTTACACATGTTGAATTGAGACAACTCAAATACTAGTATTATGTCTTTTAATCATCCCCCCCCCCAAAAAAAATAATAATATAAGATCCTTTATATATTTAAACTGCAAAAACATGTGAACTGATTTCAAATTTCATGCAGATTCTAGATATTGTGTGTAAAATCTTGTATAATCAAACAACAGTTTGAAAACACATTTTCTATTTTGTATTCACATTTTTAATTATAATGTTAGATATGGAACATCAGTCAGACTGCTACAATCAGACTTCTTCATCTAATAAAGCTCAGAGTCAGTTGCTGAACTTCACTGAACACAGAACCAAACTGCTGAACTTCCATCTTCTCCACAGCTAGACTGCTACTGAACTTCGTCGAGACTTACGATGTATCTACCAGCATGGTCACCTTCAACAGAATGCAAGTATTTTAGCTTATAATACTATTTTAGCAGACAACATATCTGTATATTTTAAAATACTACAATTGCAACATTATTTACATTTGGACATCAAATTGTCTCTGGATTTTTAGTTGAATAGTGTTAGACAGGAAATATTGAAAACAATGTTTGCTGTAATGTCCATCTTGGTAATTGAAAACAAACATTGTTATCCAGTGAATAGTGACCCTTCTAGAAACAACTGTTTTTTGCATTTTTTATTTCACTGTCTGTAGAATATTACATACTGATCCAATTGAAAAGAGATAATTCATGGAAGGGGGGGGGGGGTACCTGCATGTCTACATGTATCAAGCTCCTGAAACAAACTTTAGCAGTCACGTTATCTTAATAATGTAGGCCCTACTATGATTGTTTATTTACCCTCTCCCTTTTCTAGTATCAAAACCACCTTATGCTCTTACAATGTTTGAAACAAGAATATTCGACATAGCTAATCATTTTAAACTGTGAAAAGTCATATTCATAGCTTATGGATTAGTAGATACTAGTGAATTCATTCTTTCAAAATCAATGGTAGGGCTTTTCAATTTGATTGCTATAGCTTGTTATAGCAAAGGCAAAGCAACCATCTCTAACATACTTTCTAATGTCCCATGTCCTGCACTATTGTTTTGTTTGTAAGATATTAACTGTTCTTGTATATTGAATAAACTCCAAACAGCCAAGGACCAGACAACATGTGAACTTTATCCACTTCAGAGTTAAGGACTGGGGGCAAGATGCAAATGGAAAAGTCAAGTGACAGTGTCATGGATATTCCACCATCTTCATTTGGTGTGTTAAATGATTATTTTTAGCTATTGAAGCAAGTTGAGAAATCATGTTATCTTGATCATCTACAGTTGGCAGCAAATTATTCAGCCCCTCTCTTGCATGTTGGACACTCTGGCATAATGAATTACATTATAACTGAGATCATTTCTAAATCATACAAGTGGTGATCAGATAGTTTGCTACAAGTAAATAACAGATCAGTAGCCTTTGATTTGCATATAGTTACAAACTTTGATCATTCATGTATAAAGAGATGTGGTCCAATGAGCACATTTATGGTCATTTTCAGTCCTTTCAGTGATCACTGAAATGCTTCGTTGAATATGGTTTGTTCACTCAATGTTTTGATAGGTGACACAATATGATGGAATTTGATGTAGGATTCTTAATATTTCAATTGGCATTTTTCGTTGTACAAAAATATCTAAATGAACTCATTTCTAGTGAAAGTTGCCACCATAGAGTTTGTACAGAGGTTTAGCCGTGATATTAATAATTCAAAGTTTAAGTCATGTCAAAATGAATATAACCCAATGAAATGCTAAGAGTTGTGCATAGAATGGCAAGATACTATTTAAAATTCCATAAAAACAAAAGAAATTAATCGTTATCATCAGACCATAACACGTCATGCTTCAGTGATCACAGAAAGGTCTGAAATGACCATAATGTGCTCACTGGACCTTATCTCTTCATGCATGAATGATCAAAGTTTCTAACTATATGCAAATCAAAGACTATTGATCAGGTAGGCATTTGTCATAAACTATCTGTTCACCACTTGTATATGATTTAGTAATTGTAATGTTATTCATTTTGCTATAGTGTCCATAATGCAAGGGGGGTGAATAATTCTGCTGCCAACTGAATAAAGTGAATGCTTGTTATTAATTTACCCTCTCATTCATTACTAAAATTACCTCATACTCTTACAATTTGCTAACAGGGGCTCATTACATAGTGATTCAAACTTTGAAAACTGGCAATTACAACTTGTTGTTCACATAATATATCTTACAAAATTGATAATCATTAATGAACATTTTGTTATTATTGCTTGTTTTAATAAAGATGTACACTCATCTCAAATATTTTCCAACTATCCCATTTGTGCATCCGATGTTTCTGTTTGTATGGTATTTAACTGTTCTTAAATTTGCACACCCAAAGGCCTGAAGAGAGCTGAACCTCACCAAGCCTTGGGACAGACAACTGCAGCTGAACTTCACCCAGGTCAGAGTTAGACTACAATTGGACTACAAACTGTATAGCAGCATCTTATCTACGACAGAACACAGGTATGCTTTTCTCAAATTAAACTTGAAAGTATAAAGATTTTTACAAAATAAACAACTTGAATAACAGTTGAAAAAGGGCAACCTCTGTTGATGACATATCAGTTACAGGTAATTCGGTCTTTCTTATTTTAGCAATTATTGTAGACTTGGTGGACAAACAATGTCACCTCTATATGTGAACTGTTCCATACGAGAAATGAAGAAATTAGTGCATTTATACACCCCAGTTGGGAGTTGATTTAATGTTTATGTCTATATCAGCTACAATTGGGAATTCAGTACGGCTTACATTAGTTGATTAACGCACTGACATAGCAATGCAGCTGATTTATTGCATAACCCATTGAATCATCTTTCTGTTTATTTTGGAACCCCCAGCTTGCCTGACATAAGTTACAATCCTTTTTAAAAAGTCATGAATGTATAACGTTCTGTCAGACGAGTGTTTAAAGTCACAATCACATTCTCATTTTGAGTCTGTGTCACACCTTTTTTGTTATCAGGAAGAATCTGCTACACTAATTCTTGTGTATGACATCCCAGACGATTTTCTTAGTTTTTTTTCGTAGATGCTGTTAAACTGTTTCTAATATACTGTATAAGAAATTGCTGAAAAGTAGTTCTGTGTAATGATATGTGTGCCAGTCGTGTGTGTATTCATTCAACTGTAAGCCCACATATTTAACACTCTGTATAATGTCAGGCAGAGGGGATGAATGGCGTGTCATAAAATTTCAGTATGTAACCAATATTTGTTTTTCCATATTTGTATTTCTTTTTTCTTTCATATAGATTCTCAAGGCATGGAGCTTGCCGAGGGTGATGCAGACAGGTTGAATGCAACATATGATAGTTTTTACGGCTGTAAATATATATATATATATATATATGAATTTAATCTTTCAAAATCAATGTATATACAGTGAAACCCCGTTATAACGAGGTCCGTGGGACCGCCAATATTGCCTCGTTATAACCGGTTCCTCGTTATAACCGAACGCACTAAAAACAAAGAAAACATAAGCATGGAGTCACATATACCAAGCAATCAAACTTATGAGCAGTCTTTGTGTTGTTATTACACAAGTAAATGGATCATTATTATTGAGAAAGGATAGAAAGGAATCATTTGTGAGTTGATACCAAAAGAATAAAAAAAAAAAAGAAGGGGTTGAAAACGCGTTCTTTGTTTTTCTTCTGAAAAATCTCTTCGCGTGTGTTGTGCATGCCTTCTCGAAAAGTGCACGGCAGGGTTGAATTCGTAATCCTTTCTACACGTATCTCTTCCTCGTGTATTGAACCATTCTGAAAAAATGAAAATATCATTTGTGAAACACAGTATAAAATTTTAATAAACAAAATCACATTGTATTAAAAACATGTGTTACTTTTTTTCTGAACATGGGTGCAAGCAGAGTAACATGCATTATTAAACTTATTTTACGCTGTGTGCGCCCAGCGGGATCGCGATGATTACATTATTAATTATTTAGGCTGTATTCCATGATGTTTGCACCAGCAGGGGTTGAAAATGCATTTTGTATTTTTCTCCCCAAAATCTCTTCGCATTTTGTACATGTGTCCTTGAAAGGTACACGACATGGTTGAATTCGTGATCCTTTTTACGACTATCTCTTCCTCATTATAACGGACCATTCTGAAAGAATGAAATTATTCATTTGTAAAATACAGTGTGAAATAATATGAACATCACGATGATTTCATTAATTATTTCGGCTGTAATCTTTTACGTAGTATACACATCAATGTTTCACAACCAGCAAAACAACTGGAAGTCGGAACTAACATGGAAAGGATTATGATTTTGCAGAGGTTGTGCTTTTCTAATATACAAATAGGTTAGGAGAGTCCATCTGAATTGAGTTGTACATCATTTTAAATCTTAGAGTCTGCTCTTTCAGAAAGAGGATTGAGCTTTTAACTTTTTGGAAGATACTAAGAAACCGCCAATGAAGTGCTACAGAGCATACCATTCTCAGAGGAATTCAAAGTTCATTTGATGAAAATCGATTTTTAAATGGCTGAGACATCCGAAAACAAAGTAAAACAAAGTAAAAGCGATTCTAATGAAAGGTTGGTTCCACCTTTTATTAGGAATCGCTTTATTTTGCATATTTCAGCCATTTCAAAACCAATTTCATCAAGTAAACATTGAATTCTTCTTGGAATTATGTGCCCTTTCATATTTCAGAAGAGGTTTCTCATTATATCACACACACAAAAAAAAATCTGAAACCAGGTCTCAACCAAAACTACACCATCCCTTTAACCAGAAATCCATGTTTGGTGACTTTTTGTGACTTTTTGGGGGTTTTGTGATGCAGAGTCACAATTGTAGTGTTAGATATGAAGCTACAATCAGACTATTACAGTTTGACTGCTGAACTTCACTCAGAGTTTTGTCATAGATGAGTCCATTGGTGATGGCATAAGTGCTTTGCCAGGCATTAACCAAAACCAGAAATGAGACAAATCCCCCTTAGAAGAAAAGAGAAACAAATGCATTGCAAAACAAAACAGAACAGCTAAGCATGCAAAAAAGTCGGTGAAAAGCAAACGGGTGAATCGAAGCACACTAAAAAAAAAAAATAAATAAATAAAAAAAGATAAAAAAAAAACGAAAAGAAGATTTATAGTAAAGTGGAAGAAACCATTTTAAAATGGACAAATGCAAATCTCTGTCAGCACATAACAGTCTGATTTCTGATTGCTTTGATGAATAAAAGCTATTGTGTAGCAGACAAGGTCATTATTATTAGTACTATTATCATAATTAGTATTCTGATGTAGGGAACCTCAGAGTGCAAAAACAGTGGATTGCAACACATATCATTGTATGCTTACCAAATATTTGCAATGATAGAATTGCTTGAAGTTCAGCTGCTTTCACAATTTGATTAATAAACCATGAAAATATTTCAAATGATTATGAAAGATGTGTTGAGGTATAAGTGATCCAAACATAAATACATCAGTGAACGTTGCAGTGCATTATTTTTGTTATTGTTTCCAGGCGTGTGACGGCAAACTTTATGCAACCAAGTTAGAAAATTATATCTATGCGGGCAATTATAATTTGATCAGAAAGATATAATTAAGAATAACTTATTATGTAGAAATGAAGTAGAGTGTAATACCAGAAAATACTGTGAGTGATAATAATTTCACAAAGACTCTTACCAGTATCATCATTGTGGTTATGATAATTGTGCTGTGATTATGACGATATTGAATAATGAAATACATGTTTTCAAGAGCAGATTTTCCAATGAATCAGGCAACCAGAATATGAAAATTTGACAGCAACAACTGTTTCAATAGTTTCTGCAGTTACATAATCTGTCACATGACATGTAGTTAAATTGTGTAGAACTAATATTAACCCTATAAAGCCCAAGGGGGGGGGGCACATTGTGCCCCCCCCCCCCTACCAGATTTTCATTCGCCACTCCTTCGCCCTTTATCCAATTTTAACCAAATTTGGTGACTTTTCCTAAAATCTTATTCCGAACGTTTTGATATATAATTTAGCTATATTTGATATTGCTGGTTGCCATGGCAACCATAAACTGACAACCATCTCAGTCAGATTTTTGCGTATTTTTCTATTCCAATTCAAATTTACAATATTATAATGTATGAAATGGGCGTTTCTTGGCTGAAATTTGCTGAAGAAGCAGAATGTGAAGTACTTATGGCCTTGAAATGTTTTTCCTATTATTTCCTTTGTTTTTCTGTGCCAACAGCATAAAACAATAGATATAATAGAGATGCTTGAAAATAACAGTATTTTCCAAAGATTGACGTTCTATTTTGTGTCATTTTGATTCCTTCACCCAAGTTATACCTCTAATATCATTTGTTTGTGTGTGTGTTCGTCCCTCGTTCTCGAGGATGACCATTGACATCAATTGGCTCGATGGGTTCGGAGGTGGCTGATGAGGCCAATCTGGGCAAGAAAGCCTCTCCCACAGGTAGGGCAGAAGTGGGTAGGGGCTACACTGCTGGGGTTGGCTGCTCTTGCTTTTCGCATCTGGCGTTTGTGCTCTGCCTGCTTGACGCGCTGCTCCTCTGCTCTACGGGCCCCTACAGCAATAGCGTGGCGCCAGGAAGGGCGCCAGGAAGTGTCTCCCAGGACTCGGTGTTGATGGAGAAGTCTTTTAGGTAGAACTTCAGGTTGTCTTTGAAGCGCTTCTTTTGTCCTCCCACCTTACGCTTATTCCCATCAGCGAGTTCCCCATAGAAAAGCTTTTTTGGGATGCGGTCGTCAGATGTTTATCACATTATCAATCTGCAAACTTAAAATTCCAATATTATGGGAATATGAAATATGATTACTATGCATGTACCTATCCCAAACAATACATCATAGGTCTCATAATGTATTTCTTTATTTTGTTATGAATAGCGCCCCCATGTGGTGACCTTGAGAAATTTCAACCATAACAAATAATCAGCTTTGACTTGCACATCATTTGTGGCAAATATGAAAAATATTGGTCTATGATAAGACATATATACTGGGGATAAAGAAATTATACAAAAAAATCATGTTTTTAGCATATTTCCTATGTATTTCTTTATATTTTGATAAATAGCGCCCTCTATGGGTGACCTTGAAACAACTCAAGTATGCGGTCATGTAGAGTATGAGTTGCTCTACCCATGTGCTAGATATGACGATGAGACATCAAACAATAACAAAGTTATATAGGGGGGCACAATGTGCCCCCCCCCCCCTTGGGCCTGGGAAGGGTCAAAATAGCTTGGGCTTAATAGGGTTAATGAGTATGAAATTGATAGTGGTGAATGAATTAAATAATTGAATCATTATCGGCGCTTATCATTATGCATCTTTAAATGAAATGTGTTTCAATTGTGGCAATTGATGAGTAAAATCAAATCCAAGTATGAAACCATGAATACCTGCAGAAACTTGAACTATCACTCATTGTGATTTTTACCCCCACCTCCAACTGAGGGAGTTCGTTCAACCAGCACTAACTTTATACGGTTTTATTTTTTATAAAAAGTTGTTACCATGGGAACGCATTGTTCAACATAGAATAAAGTCATGTTTTGTTTATTAAAAAAATCTGTTCGTCATTAAATTATGTGTCATAATTACGTATCGCAAATCAAGTGCTCAAAAACTGAGGGAGTTGGATGAATAAACTGGTAAGTCCTATGATTTTCATTAAAAAATGATGTTACCATGGCAACACACTGTCCAATATTAATGGAAGAAAATTTGAAAGAAAGGTTTGCACAAATACATATTATGACTGTCACATGTGTCAAATATCAAGTCAAATGCTCAAAAGCTGAGGAAGTTAGCTGAATCCACAGTATTTTTATATGATTTTCATTCAAAATACTCTGTTACCATGGCAACACATTGACAACGATCAAAGAAGAAATTCGCACATCAGTCAATGTACTTTAGCAGTCTCATGTGCCAAATTTCAAGTAAAATGCTCAAATACTGAAGGAGTAAACTGAATCCACAAATTTTTTGTATTATATTCATTGAAAATGCTGTTACCATGGCAACACAATGTTCCATATCTATGAAAGATTGAAGTTTGCACAACTGCATATCATAGTGGTCACATGTGCCAAATTTCAAGCCAAATGCTCAAAAGCTGAGGGAGATGGCTGAATCCACAATAGTTTTGTATGCTTTTTATTCAAAGTCTGTTGTTACCATGGCAACGCATTGTTCAACAATGACGAAAAATGAAGTTTGCACATCTACGTACTATACCGGTCACATGTGCCAAATTTCAAGCCATTGCTCAAAGACTGACAAATTTATCTGAATTCACAATATTTTAGATGCTTTTAAGTGAAAAAAATGCTGTTACCATGGCAACGCATTGTTCAACATCAACAAAAGATTAGTTTTGCACATCTACATACTGTAGCGGTCACATGTGCCAAAATTTAGGTCAAATGCTAAAAAACTATACGAAGTTAGATCAATCCACATATTTCTTTGTATGATTGGTATAGAAAAAACTGTTGTTGCCATGGCAACAGATTTCTTCACATCCACACAGGGAAAAAAGCGTCTTGCACAACTACACATTACATTGATCTGATTCTATGCTGAATTTCAACTGCATTGCTTTAAAACTGAGTGTAGTAGTGTAATCCACAATAATTTGTATGATTTTTATGAAAATATGTCGTTGCCATGGCAAAGCATTACGCGATATTAACGAAAAAGATATCTTGCACATCTACCTTTGACAGTGGTCACACATGCCAAATTTGGGGTCAATTACTCCAAAAATGAGAAAAAAGTTTGATACAGTGACTCTCAAAAAGCTATCACATAAACTTAGGAGTGCTCCTGACCACTCCTAGATTTATGTGATAGCTTTGCCAAGTTAGGAGAGACTTTATGTGCTAGCTTCGTTCATGAAATGGTTTGTAGAAAAAGTCTCTCCTAAGTCTGAGTTTATGTGATAGCTTTATGCGATAGCTTTTTCATGAAACGGTTTTTAGCAAAGTCTCTCCTAAGTGTGACTTAGGAGAGAGAAAGTCTCTCTTAAGACTTTCATGAAACGGACCCCCGCTATATAAACAGTGCCTGTAGTTAAGCTGTACTACTATACTAGAAAAAGTAACAGTCCCTGCTGGTTAACGTGCGTACTGTAGTGTAGGGCCTACAGTCTGTATCCTGGTATAGGATAGGCTATCTAACGTTAGTCTATACTGTTTTAGTCTCAGTTTTGTCGGCCATTGTGATTAGAACATATGTACGTCAATGTTGCAGTTTAAGCGGCGGCCTTCCGCTATATAAACAGTGCCACAGCTGTATACTTGTCAACCAGTTTTAAGGTTAAGCGGCGGCCTTCCGCTATATAAACAGAGCCACAGCTTACTTGTCAACCACAATTTAAGAACTCTGTAGACACGCTGTGTTTTCTCTGGATTTATTTTGATGGCTGATGCCTCATAAATAAAAATGGTTTAAGCCAGATATCTTGAACAGTATACCGACCAGTACCAAAGCCTTCGTTCGTTTGCGTGGTGTAACATTTAGTGTAAAGCCTAGAAATCTACCTGTGAATCCCGTGATCAAAAGTGTGGGGTGAATGGGCATGTGGAGTCCTTGGATTTTAGTTGTTGTTTTTTTTTTTACTTTGAGCTGCACTGAGAAAACATTCATGTGAATGGTGTGTGTGTGTGTGAATTTATTGAAGTCAGTGATCAATACTTTTGGTTACGTTTCATCTGACATCACACTCTCATTTAATACTTGCTAGGTATCTCATAGTACATCGAAATACAACAGCACCAAACCCACTAAATCATATTACTTCATATTGATCTCCACAAGGTAATGCAGACGTGCAATGGCATAGATTATTGCTTATAATGAGCATTTCATTCAAGCTACCACAATTAGCCATGCAAAGCATAGACTTTTTCTATATGATAAGATATGAGGTGAGTGGGTTGAACTTAAAGTATTATTTTGTGCTAGTACAGTTATATACTAGTGTAGTTCTGTGGATGATGTGATACTATGTGATACTTGAAGTACTGTGGTACTAGCATGGAAGGACCGTGGTACCACCATGGAAGAACCGTGGTACTACCGTCTGGATGTACCGTGGTACTACCGTGGATGTACCGTGGTACTACCGTGGATGTACTGTGGTACTACCGTGGTAGTACCGTGCAAGTACTGCGGTAGTACCGTGGATGTACCGTGGTACTACCGTGGTACTACCATGGATGTACCGTGGTAGTACCGTGGTACTACCGCGGTACTACCGTGGAAGTGATACCATGAAAGAATGGTACTCATGGCATGGAAGTACCATGGTAATGAATGGTACTACCGTGGTACAACCATGGTAATACTATGGTATTACCATGGTATTTTTTACCATGGTAAATCCATGGTAAATGTACTGCCTTCATCTGTCAATTTACCATCCTATGGTAATACTATGGTATTACCATTGTAAAAGTACTATGGTAAAACTATGGTAATACATGGTAATACTATGGTATTACCATGGTATTTTTACCATGGTAAATCCATGGTAAATGTACTGCCTTCATCTGTCAATTTACCATCCTATGGTAATACTATGGTATTACCATTGTAAAAGTACTATGGTAAAACCATGGTACTTTTTTATAAGGGAGGGTGTTTCTAGATTTACAGAGTTACAACTTACAGAGTTTCATCAACTTGCCTTAATTCTTGTCCCAAACAAGTTGCTTTTTCGAGTTCTATTAACTCCTACTATTGTCTTCTTGTCCCAAACAAGTCAACTTGCCGAGTTCCAATAATTCGTCGTCTTATCTCCTTGTCCAAAACAAGTCGATTTGCCGGGTTCCAACAACTTGTCGAAAACAAGTCGACTTTCCGAGATCCAACAACTCGTCATATTGCCTTATCGTCCCCAACAAATCGACTTGCTGAGTTTCGAGAACGTATCATCTTGTCTTCTCGTTCTAAACAAGTCAACATGCCGAGTTTCAACAACTCGGCTTCTTGGCTTCTTGACCTAAACAAGTCAACTTGCCCAACTCCAAGAACTCGTCATCTTGTATTTTTGTCCAAAGCAACTCGACTTGCCGAATTTCGACAGCTCATCATCTCGTCTTCTCGTCCAATACAAATCGACTCAACAACTCGGCTTCTTGTCTTTTTGACCTAAACAAGTCCACTTGCTGAGTTCCAAGAACTCGTCTTCTCGGTATTTAACTTGTCTTCTCGTCTTCTTTTTGCGGCATCTGGTTGGCACTTATAAGCTTCCGTAGTCACAACTGATCGAAGACTTCCCCTACGGCAGTATTCCCTCTCTTTCAATGTGCTTGCAACCATTATTGCCTTGTCAAATATTGTAGTGTCAAAAATTATATTTGTCACTTCAAAAAGTAGAAAAAAAAAGAAGAAGCTGAAACACGCTATAACGGAGTACAGTACTTTATTTGAAAGATAGGATAATGTATACTACAAAAAAAGGATTATTATAGAAAAGCGGATGTATACTGCAAAATAAAAAGAATGTAGGCAAAAAGTCAAACCACCCGTATGGATTACAAGAGGAGATTTACAATAGAATCAATAATAAAGAGAAATGAATTGTTTAAGTTACAATTACATGAACATTCTGAAGAAAATATAAGCAATTATAAGAAGTATAGAAATAGACTGACCACGATGAAACGGACGTCGCGTAAATTATATTATGATGAATCAATTTAAGAATGCACAAGGAAAAATGTATTCTACACGGAAAATTGTGCAACGAATATTGGGGAAGAGTAATGAAATAAATCGCAAAGTTCTTATATCAAAGATCTCCGTGTGAATTCCTCACAAAATACAGCCAATGTCTTCAATATTTTTTTTTCTGCAGAAGTAATTGGTTCTAACGTACCAGGCTTCAAAAATTGATAGCCACTGAAAAAACGTATAATATAATCATAAAATAATTATCTAAATAATCCTTGAAATCATTCAATATTATAAATATAACATTATCTTTGAAATCATCACATTCTGTCGGTCATGGTGATATTAGCACTGTTTTGCTGAAGTAGACTATCGGATTGATTATTACTCCTCTCTCTCATATCTTCAGTCTCTCTTTATCATTTATAGTAGATCCCCAGTCCACTCAAGATTGCAAAACTTATTCCTGTTTATATCAACAACAAAAAATGACTCTTCATGTATTACTGACCCATTTCGTTGTTACCTAGTATTTCTGAAAATACTGAAAAGAATTATATACAATTGAATAGATGAGAAAATTTCCCTATCGAATACAATATTCTCAATCCTGATCAGTATCCATGGGTTAAGGAAATCACATTCAACTGACTTAGCACTAGCTCAATTACTGTATATAACGGAGTATCAAATGCTTTAGCTGACCAAAAGCATTTCGTAGGCATTTTTATATACTTGAGTATTTAAAATCATTTTATACTCTTGACCGTTCTGTTTTATTGTCAGAGTTACATTATTACGGTAAAAGAGGAACTGCTATCAAACTGTTTGAAAGTTATTGAAACAATCTAAAGAAATATACATGTTTTGATTCCTGTAATTTTGACGGCAAGGGTACATCCATAGGGACATTGTTATTCTTATTTTATGTTAATGATTTGCCCAATATATATGCAGCAAATATATTCCTTTTTAGGTGATCCGAGTATCCTTCGGATCACCTATTGTATCTGTACGGATTCTTTATTTATTTCTGGACAAAAGTTGTGCAGCGATTAGCTCAGAAAGTGCTGCTCCTATCAATTTCAAAATTATACCATATATGTATCATGTCACAAAGACGACAGATCTAACAAAATCATAGTGATCAGTCGACCGTGACGTCACTGTGACGTCATTATATGAAAACACATTCTCATTCATATCTCATTAATGGAATAGAATATTTTAATGAAATTAACATCACATATATTTCAAGTCAAGCGGATTCTACCTATATTCTCAAAAGTCATCTATACCTTAAGACGTGCGCGTACGCGCGCGTTGAAATATTTGTATGCTCCAATCGAGCTCAAAATTTTTTTGCATCCATTTCAGACCATTTGCCGCATTTTTTGAAAAATTGAAAAAATTGGACGGACGCGTACGCGCGCGCGCATATACGCACGCACAGCTCATATGCAATATAAATTTCCCGATTTTTTCACACGGATCGGATGTTTGAAATGTCAAGGAATAATTCTACCAAGTTTCAAGTCAATCCGACTCAATATGACGTCATACGGGCCCGTCAAAGTTGAAATTCCGCGTGCGCGTCAATGGCGATATACAGTGCAACTATGCCAAAAAACGCCAATTTTAAATCCGATTTTACTCGTCAGGATGGACGGTGACCCCCCATTTTCTTTACATATTCTGAAAGCTGATGAGTTGTACATGTCATTTCATGCGGTGGCAATGCTGGCAAAATGATTAAAAGATATCAAATTTCTTAATAAAGTAAAAAAAGTAAATTTTCAAAATGACGTCATCAAGTCATTTCAAGTTTACTCGAGCGTATCTCACTTATCCTTGGCCAATTTTCACCCAGATTTCATTATGTTGTAGCTTATTAAATGTACTTTCATATTTATGGTAACAAGATTTTGATTGGATGACGTCATCACCTCGGAAAAATGGATTGAAAGTATCCTTGTAAAATTTGACCAGTTTACGTGTTATCTCTATGGGAGAGCAGTCTTTCTGGAAGTGAAAATTGACATGACTATCTTTTTCCAGCACTAGCTCACTTATGCTTCGGTGAATTTCTCCCAGATAATAGTATATAGTAGCTGAGACTTTGGGCTATCGTAAGTGTGTCCTTCATTTTTTCATACGATGGCGGAATCACGTCCAAAAACTTGGTTGAAATTAAAGCTTATCTTCGATTTATTTTCAATTCCTTTCTTTTTGCAACTTTCTTTGCAATAACTCAGGAAAAACAAGCCCTATCAGCCCAATATTTTGCACATGTTTAGTTCATGTCACGTACATTATTTCATAAAATTACAACTGCTTGATCGGACACCATCTTGGGTATGTAAATTAGGGTCAAAGGTCATAACTGTTTTATCCTGTATCTTGGTGAATACATGTCCTATCTTTCCCATATTTTGCACACGCAAAGACCATGTTACAAGAATCATTTCACAAAATAACCACTTTTTGCTCAGATGCCATCTTGACTGTGCAAAGTGGGGTCAAAGGTCATATGTACTTTTTTCTCTATCTTCGTTATGACGTGTTATCTCTATGGGAGGAAATTTTTCTAGATGTGAAAATTGACATGATTGTCTTTATCGAGCACTAGCTCACTTACCCTTCGGTAAATTTCTCCCTGATTTTACTATGTTGTAGCTGAGACCTTGCGTTATCGTTATGTGTCCTCAGTTTTTTTCATACGACGTCGAAATCATGTCGAAAAACTTCGCTAAAATTAAAGCTTATCTTCGATGTATTTTCATATTTCTTTCTTTTTGCAACTTTATTTGCAATAACTCAAGAAAAACATAGCCTATCACCCCCATATTTTGCATATGTTTAGCTCATGTCACGTGCATTATTTCATAAAATAACAACTACTTGATCGGACACCATCTTCGGTATGGTAATTAGGGTCAAAGGTCATAAATGTTTTATACTGTATCTTGGTGAATGCATGTCCTATCTTTCCCGTATTTTGCACACGCAAAGATCATGTTACAAGAATCATTTCACAAAATAACTCTTTGCTCAGGTGCCATCTTGTCTGTGCAAAGTGGGGTCAAAAGGTCATAAAATGTACTTCTTTCTGTTTCTTCGTTATGACGTGTTATCTCTATGGGAGGGAATTTTTCTAGATGTAAAAATTGACATGATTGTCTTTATCGAGCACTAGCTCACTTACCCTTCGGTGAATTTCTCTCAGATTTTAATATGTTGTAGCTGAGACTTTGCACTATCAGGACTCGAATCATTGATTTAAAAAATCGGATCACCTTAATTTGTCAGTGATGACAAATTACAATCTCTAGTTTTTTTGTTTTTTTGTTTTTTTTTGCTGATGATACAAATGCATTTCTTCCTAACTCAGTTTTTAGATGTCTTATATCATTAAATGTTGAATGATCAACAAATTGTCTCAATGGTTTAAAAGTAAGGCTTTATCTTTCAATGTACATAAAATGAATTATCTTTACTTAAAACATCCAAGGAAAATTATTGATAGTGATTTTGAATGATATCTGAAAATAAATGGTATTTTTCTTGAGAAGAAATAAATCATGAAAGATATTATTCAGAGGGTTGAAGGTTCAGGTGTGAGTTTCTTTGATTTGTCTCCCTCTACAAATTAAAATTTGTTAAGATCGCAACTGCTGATCTGTGAATTAACAAACATGTCAGAAAAAAAGGAACCAGTGGGACTCGAACCTGCTTTCTTTAAAAATCTTGCGATATTAAAAAAAAAAAAAACAAAAACAAAAAAAACCAATAATTTGAAGAGGGAGAAACATTGAAGAAACTTACTCCTGAAAAAATCCTTATGATTAAAGGAAAATCTTGGTTGGAATGACTTGTATAGGGCAATGTGCTTTCTTGAACTGTGTATGCTTCTTAGTTGTTTTTATTTTTCTTCCAATATAATGCCTTCATTTGACCAGGGAAGTGCTTGGCTGATTTGACAATAGCAACACTGTATATACATGTACAAAATGTATGTCTAATTGTACGCAGGTACATTACTGTAATCTATGTAATCAATCGTGTACACATGTACATATGTGTATGTGTATATGTATTGTGAGTCGATCTGGCAGGACTAGTATCGAGAGGTTTCTACTCCATCTATATAACGCTTCCTGGTAACATTAGGCAGTGTGTACATGTAACTGGGGCGTTTTTGGGTGCAGCCGCCAGATGGTAACCGATCTGTGATGAGGGTAGCTGGGTCTTTTTTCCTTCCCCGTTTTGTTTGTTGTTGTTGTTGTTTTTTTTTTCCTTGGTTTCTTTCTTAAAATGTATTGTCTGGTCTGTGATGGTTCATTAATTCAGACTTCAAACATTCCCATTCTCAGAAATGAGATTTTATCACATACAAATACAGTATTACCTGTTTTCATCAATCACCTGGTCAAGACTTCTCTGTATTAATTTTGTCTTAATGAAAGGAGACACCCTTTTCCTTTTATACACATGCATGTACACATACATGTAGTAAATTAAGATAGCCCCTACCTGTTTACACAGTATTAACAGTCTGAGGATTGAAGAAGGAACACTCCCATTCATAGAAGTGGAGACAATCAGAATAAATCAAGTGACAGGCATATGTCAGTACATGTAATGCAGGGGCTGCAGAAGAGTTTGGTGTGGGGGTGAAGCTGTGGATCGGAGGGGGGGGGGTGGGGAAAGTGAATGATGAGTAGTGTTTGTGGTTAGGGATTGGGTCAAGAGAAAACAGCCTGCCAGCTTCAATGAAATCTCTAGGCCAAACCGTATAGAAAGCCATTGGTTTTGTTGTGGTCATTAGTGTGTGTGTGTGTGTGTGTGTGTGCGTGTGTGTTCAGCCAGTGTGTATTGGAGGGGGGGGGGGGCATTTGGCAGCCCCTGTCATGAAATTATAACTGTAAACATTTCAAACAGCCCACTTCACTCCCAACAGTGTCCACACTTGATGTGTAAGGAACTGAAAATTCACTACAAATCTAGATTCTGTCTGCTCCACACTATTGATATTTAATGTCTTCTGCATATTAGTCAGAAATGGGACACTGAATAAAAAGATAGTACACATGTACAATGTATGTATGAAACTACAATAATATTAACATCGGAAAGGTGTCTCTTCAAGCATATACATGTACATGTATCATTCAAAATATCACTTACTACTCAACCTTCCAACAGTGGAACAACTAAGAAATCATGCAGCAAATATGATTTCAAAATTATTTATTTACAGTATATATACAGTACTGTATGTACATGTATTAATATTTTAATTTCATGATCATATAGGCTCAGCCTTTACACTAACAAAATGACAAAAATATTGTACAAAGTTTTCCTGTTTCATTCAATCATGAACACAAGAAATTGTACAAGCACGCATAAATACAATCAACATGTTGTAACATATTTTGTGGGGGGGGGGGGACAAAGTGCTGCAGAGCTGCAGGAGTGAGACTGCAAATTACATAACAATCACACAATTTGTACAATGCTATAATTATTACATGCATCTCATCAGAAAAGCAATGGAGTTTGCCAACCTTTACTAGTGTGTATATTCTTTGCCTCTGGTGTGGGTCCAAACAGAAATTTATGCATCCAGTTTACTGTCAATTAAATCAAGTTCCTACAGGAAAATGTGCATAAATATGAATTCAAATCATCAGGTTTAAAATAAATCAAATCATTTCCCTGATTTAGGAGATGCAAAATGGTCTGTACCAGCAGACCAAAAAAGAAAGAAAGAAGAAAAAGATGACATTGAATAGGCAGTAAAGATGGTAAAAGTGTTATTATTACAACATTATTTCTTTTCAGAGTACGTCACGTACAAATTGTACTGGTGTAATAAATAGACAAACCTTCTTGAACTGAGAGCAAAGGAAATATGGAGATAGAAACATGTAGCTGATCATAGGGTACATGTACATAAATCACTAAAAATCATATCAAGTCCATACAAATACAGTTGACCTCACACAAGTCAAAACAAATGGCTAAGTCAGGAAAGAATCTACCCCACATGGATATACATCTACACATGTGTCAAGTCTATTGGGTAAATTGAAATTCATGTAAGTCAAAGTATTCTCCCCTTTCTTTTTGGACTTGACTTGGGTGAGGATGATTGTACATGTATTACAGTCTGACCAGTATAAGCTATGCTTGCAATAGTATTGCACAATCTTTGTCATCCTGAACTTCTTGGTCACAATGGTCCTATATGTACCATTATGGATTCTATCTGACAGCTAATGGGGCAGAAAAATTGACTCACTCAACTTCAAGCAGAGCCTCCATCAAATGTCAGAGAGATATCAAAGTCATTGCTATCTGGTAGAAACAACTTATAACATGGAAGGAAATACATGAAAAAAAGCTTCCTTACTCTAATCAAAGGAATAAAGCACTTTCCATATTACAGTGGACTCTCGCTATAACAAAGTCCTCTGGATCGGCATTTTTCTTTCGTTATATCGAAATTTGGTTATAACCGAACAAATAAACAATAAAAAGCATAGAGCAGATGATGTTGAGGCCTGAATTTTTACTTTGTTGTAAGTGGAATTTCATTACTAATAACGGGAGTGCACTGTACTGCAGACTGTGAATCAATTTGACCTGAAAATTGATACCTGTAACAGTTTTCCACACCCAAGATGCTTGATACAAAGCACAATGTACTGATATGGTACATATAGGATAATGTGAAAACAACAACTTTTAAGATAGACTGGCATTATCAAAGAGCCATTGCTAATTCACATCAATATCATTTCCTTTCGTCTTAAAGGCATGTAGTTCCATCAAAGCTTCATAGCACTTTGTAGCCCTTCATTACCACATTATCTTTAGCTCTGGTATAAATAAATTCACTTAAAAAGATAAAATCATACCCATGATAGCCTGGACAGCTGACTCTTCACCCATTCAAGTGCACTGATCTCTAACATCAAGACACATTGTCCTTTGGTCTTTCAAAATAATCCACAATGCACAAAATGAGCAAATTTACCTGTTACTAAAGATATTAATAAAGGTATCGCAATGCTCAGAGTTCATGCAGACCAGGCATGTGGACATTGCCCTTTTGTGGATATCTTACTAGCTGCATTCTAAGATGTGGCTTGAGGAGATTATAATGTTCCCAGGATGCGTGAGAAGGAGATGACAGCAACCATAATAGTCTGGCCCCAACCACAGACAAGGGCCCACAATGGGATCATCGTCACTTCGGTAGTCTCAAATAATCCAGCAATGATTGCACCTGGATAAATCAAAGAGAAAATTACAAAAACAAATGGAAAAAATTACCTTGAAAAATAATCTTTTAACTCATATTGAATGCTTAAACAGGGCAAAAGTGCATGCACTGTGACATACAACATGCAATGTCACACTGATTCGTGTCATAGGTTGTCATCAATGGGATATAAGAGTGTGTGGTTGTAATCATGTTAGGCGATTCACTCCTGTCTACATTTTGGTATACCTGGTATACATTTGTACTACAAATGTAGGTTCCTGTAAATATCAGTTAATGGCACAGGAACCTGGTATAAGAGGTTCCTGTAAGGAATGGGATAAGGGATTTCTGCTTTTATAATGAGAATATATATATATATTTTTTTTTTTGGGGGGGATGTGTCTGGTTTTATTTTTCAAAACTACTTTTGGTATCTTCTAGCATCATAAGAATAACAAAAATATCAAATTTTGTCTCTCATGCAGATTACACCAGGACAAACAAATATCAATGTACATAATCTTATGTACAATGATGTTTCGTTTTCCATTTATACTGCAATTGACAATTGCATGTTTCAAATTTGTGTTTTTCTCTTTCTTGTTCTATTTCAAGGACCCCCTTCCCCCTCCCCCCCCCCCCACCCGATACTTTGCAAGACCTCTACTCTTTGGCATACGCTCCCTGCAAAACTCACTGCTTAGGATACCACCAGTGATAGGTCCGAGGAAGCCCATGAGGATGACGAGAAGGGAGTAGAGGCGGCCGATTTTGTGCTTGCGGAGGGCGCAGAACGCCACGATGGCTGCCACAGCGTGAATGAGGAAGGAAGAGAAGAGGTGCCAGAGGAAGATCTGATACCACATTTCTGCATGGACAAGGAAGAGACACATAATACATGCATTGTAAAAGCAGAACTTTTCATATACTACATAACGAGCTAAGATTTGTGAAAGTAAAATACACTTGAAAGTTTTTGTCTACACACAACGCATTCAATGCCAGGTGCCAATTTGCAAAAGTTTCTTGCCAGGTAAAACAACCGCCACCTCCAATGCGCGAAAGCCATGAATGATTCTGGTTTGACAGTAGTCCCATAAATAGAGGGTAAAATTACTGCAACATCACACAGGATCCATTCTAAACTTTACTCAAGACGAATTTTAATACATACCCAAAAAAAAAAGAAAGAAAAAAAGACGAGAAAGAAAAGGTACTCTACTGGATGGGCATCAAACATTGTTACTTACTGAATACTTGCACTTACCGGTATGTCAGCCTGAGCAAAGCTTGGCATAATACATACCAGTAATTGAGTTGTCCACACTGTCATATCATTGTATTGGATAGATAGCCAGCTTCAAAATTAAGAAAATAAAAGTATCCTTCTACTGAGGGCTCCACAATCAATATTTTAATGTATGTAACTTGCAAATCATATCCCGTTAAAATACAGGGGAAACTTGATACAACATGGAGGTCAGGACCACATTATTTTTCATGTCATAGGCTACAGCTCACTTTTCATTTCAATTTATCAGTCAGCACAGTGCATTGCTAAAACATATGCTAGGACCCCGTTTACAGTGCCACCTTCATTTCAGTGTAAACGCGCAAAAGGCCAAATGCGAGGCCAAAATTGGCCTCGCATTTGGCCTCGCTCTGGAGGTGGTCTCAGCCGCGGCTGAGCCACGGCCGAACCCGGCCTTAATTCAGTGTAAACGCAAACTGGGCCAAATGCGCGGCCAATTTTAGTCTGGCTTCCAAACCCTCTGCCTGTATATTTCGCTATTCAGGATGTTAACCCCCTCAACGTCGAAAACTAGTATAGTTTAAGGTGGTTTTGTCCTGCAAAGGATTTTTGTCCTTCGGCAAAGGCCACGGAATTCAGTTGACAAAGGGTCTGAAAACCAGACAATACCAAATTGCGTTTGTTTACAAGCAGAGCGACACTACGACAAAATATTGAAAGGTTTGAATTAAAAGCACGGCTGAGCCCAGCAGTGTAAACGGACAAAATTGCGAGGCTCGGCCGCGCAATTGAGGTCACAATTGAGTCCGGCCCCGCACTGTAAACGGGGTCTTTGATGCTGTGTGGAATAATCATAACATTATGATGTCGGTGTTAAGTGAACAGCTAAGTGTTTTTTAGTATGGATAACCACTTACAAAATCCCCCCCCCCCCCCCCCGGCCTACACACACACACACAAACACACACATTCACGCACAAAAATGTCAGTATCACACTCTTTGCAACTGGGAATACAAAGTTCACAGAGCATGAAAGAATTCAATATCTAAGTCATGCAGGTACGGTCAACAAATGTATTTCCAGTTGATAAATAAAACCTGTTACAAATGGAGATCTGTTTTTTTTTTTTTTTTTTTTTTTTTTTGTGTGTGTTTTTTTCCCCACTGCACTGTATTAAGACATTTGCAGTGTCTTAACTTCAAAAATTGATTAAGGTACACATGTAAATGCATCTTGGTGACTAACTTATCCAACTGTCCAATGCTGTCTTTTCCAAGCTGATGACACTTTGAAACGATGGAAATTTCCCCGACATTTTGAAAGTTCTCTCGGCTCCACCCTTGATTTCTGAAGAAAGCCAGTCAGTGTTCCTGTAGAACAAAACAGAAAATGTGTATTAGTTTTTCAAATATGAAGAACAAGTTCAAATACACTGATCCATACATTTACTTCAGAGGAGATGCATGAGCAGGACTAGCTCGACCAGACACCGTGCAAAGCACGGTATCAGACAAGCGGGGCCTCGCCATCACATCGAGGAACCACGACACAACTACAAAACTTATAAAAATTTATATGTTACCGGTACTTTTAAAACTTTATATGTTACTCACGTCAAGTGCATGCTTATATTACAAAAGGTACAAAGGTCTATAGAGAGCTCTCGTGATAAGTCCATGGAACAAAAAAAAAAAAAAAGACACTTTCTAGCGCAATCCCTGACCGTCGGGGTTCATCGTTGCAGAATTCAAAATGGCGCGTTGATCTCTCTGCAAATTATGCACGCACGTGCGTGACCATAAGTGCAACAATCTCTTGCGTGTGTGCGCTGCTTGAGTGTAGCAGCACAGTCGACAGCGTGACCTTTAAAAGTGCATTCAGATCGCGTGACCTACCGAATATCAGATGTACCGTTTGGTCCGTTCTCAAATGCTGCATATAATATTCATATTTGGTAAGTTGTTAATTGTGTATGTCAGTATCAATAACATAGTCTCATTAATGAAGATTGTCTTTAATGAGTTTGAAGTGACAAAAAATAATGTCAAGTATCAAAACTCAACGCGATTGTAAAATTTGCTTTGTGTTTGCTCTGTGGTGTGGGCCACTCAGGTACAGCCCTGTCGCGATTTATACAGTGACTGGGCTTGGTATAGTTAGAGCAGGACAAACTTTGCTTCAGCATTAGTGATTGGAACTACGCTTAAAGTTTTATCAGCCAGTTAAAGACAAGAGTAAAAAGGGAATGGTTCTCTTCTTTGTTAATAATAGTTTAACATCACATATTGCATTAGCCAGGGCTTGAGATTGCAATTGGCTATGACCTCATACTCTGGTAGGTAGCCCTAGAGTACAATCATCACAGTTGATGTTTGGCCACCAAGGTAGACTGATAGGGCAATTAAGACTCAAAATAGATTTCAGTCCACCAATATTACAGCTGTTGCCCAAACAGGCTACACAAGAGAGAAAAAATATTATACTGTTGAGCCATGTAATATCAGAGGTTTTTTTTTTTTTTTTTTTTTTTTTTTATCAAAGTAAAAAATGGAGCTTCGATTTCATACATCACAGTACAGTATTCATCGCATAATCGGGCATCTGATAATCGGGAACCTCCCAAAAACATTTCCAATGCATGTTATTTTCACTGGATAATCGGGCAGGGACTTTGATTTTTGATTTTGCTAATATTTTACACAAAAAATCTACCAAAATACCACAACAATATTTCAAAGATTCCCTATCAGTTGTCGTTTACATCGAACTTACAAAGCAAGCTTCGGACTGGTGTATTTTGACCTCCGTCCATCCAGTACACGTACATACATAGCCACGAAAGCGCCGTGTATAAGTATCCATGCCATTGCGAAACACATGCTTTCATGTAAAAACTTGACCTACATGATTGAGAAAATCCAGCACTATCAAATACCGTTGTTCCCTTTTCGATTCGAAGTTTCAGTGCAAAAATATCGCCGTCGAACTTGCGTGGCCTCGTATCAGCTCCCCGCGGTAAAGCTCCTTATTGAGATCGACCGCTGTTTTTGCATTGACAATGCACGCAAACCGAGTTGTATTGAACATCGTGTTGTACGAAGCTTTTTAGAAACTTCCATAGACATTACATTGCCATTCGGTGAAAACATTCATTCGAAATTTTGTCCTTGATTAAAACCATTAATGAACAGTGAATTTTCGCGTTTTCCCACACCATCCCCATCAAAAGTCAAAGCCAATCCATTTTTATGTGCTCTGCGCGCAGTGAAGTGCATACTAAGCGTTCTGTGCGCCAATGTATACGCGGTCGGTTTCAAAAAGGGTGGTCGATATGTAGTAGGGGTACCATACAGTAGAATACCGGTACATGGCGATCACGAACTGCGTGTAAATTGTCTGAAATAGGGTCGAGTTTTCCCTGAGATCGAGTTAGTCTGGATCCTTGAGTTCTGGAATAAAAGTCGGTTTTCCGACTTTTATTATTTTTCTCAAAATACTCCAAAACGACTCATCATCCTGGCAAATCGCGTCAGCCAGGTAAGTTTCTTTGTAGACTCTTTTGATATATTACAAGCAAATATGAAATGGCGCCAGACGGGTTTTCAAACCCTTACCAAAACTATGTTTTCACTTTAAAGGAACATAGTCCCGGTGCCCGGTCCCGGTGCAGGAAAGTGCGTGCTAATCCTGTACAAAACAAATGGACAGCGCGCGGTCCTCAAGCCTATACGCACATCACCTAGGTGATGTGCGTATAGATTGAGAAAATCCAGCTCTATCAAATGCCGTTGTTCCCTTTTCGATTCAAAGTTTCAGTGCAAAAATATTGCCGACGAACTTGCGTGGCCTCGTTTCAGCTCCCCGCGGTAAATCGCGTTATTAACATCGACCGCTGTTTTTGCATTGACAATGCACGCAAACCGAGTTGTATTGAACACCGTGTTGTACGAAGCTTTTTAGAAGCCTTTTAGAAACTTCCATAGACATTACATTGTGCTGTCATTACGATTCGGTGAAAATATTCATTCGAAAATGAACAGTGAATTATCGAGTTTTCCCACACCATCCTCATCTACATTCAAAGCCAATCCATTTTTATGTGCTTTGCGCGCAGAGAAGTGCGTACTAGACATAAGTGTTCAGTGCGCGAATTATACGTGGTCGGTTTCAATAAGGGTGGTCGATATGTAGTAGGCCTAGGGCTACCATACAATCCATACCAGAGCCAGGGCAGAGGGACAACCAATACAACCCAGCCCGCCGTCAGAGCAAGGCCGAGTTATCCCCGAGTCCGAGTTTAGCCTGACCCCGTTTGGGAATAAAGTTCTGAGACTGAACCTTTTTGGTTAATATTTCGCATTTTCGTCGTTACCCATCGAATATCTTGTTATTACAGCGTTATTCCGCACATTTCCTAGGCATCCGTTCACATTTGGGAGCGAAATATGACAACTTTTGCAGGCGTAGGCCTACCAGAACTAGCTTGTGTCCCCACACGTGTACAAGGAGCGCCCCGCCCGGGGCTACGCCATTTACGGTTTCGTGTCACAGCCACAGAACTCAGCCACAAAACTCTAGAGTTCTGTGGTCACAGCCCCGGGGCGCGTGTTTTTTTTAGACGGCACAGATTGGGGAAACTAAAAATCTATCGGGGACCCTATCCCTAAACCTAACCCTAATCCTAATCCTAACCCTAACCATCAAACCCTAACCCTAACCCTAACCCTAACCCTAACCCCAACCCTGACCCTAACCCTATCCCTACTAACCATAACCAAAAACCCTAACCCAACGTTTTTCCCATAGGTTTAACACGCGCCATGCCCCAATCTGTGCCGTCTTAAAGGGAAGATAAACTCCAAGAACAATGTGGATTGAGTGAAAGCAGCAACATTAGTAGAACACATCAGTGAAAGTTTGAAGAAAATCGGACAATCGATGCAAAAGTTATGAATTTTTAAAGTTTTGGTGTTGGAACCGCTGGATGAGGAGACTACTAGAGGTTATGACGTATGAGTGGACTACAATATCAAGAAAATATAAAGAAAATACTACAAAAATCCATTTTTCATGAAAATTACAAATTCCATCAACTTAATATTGACATATGTTAAGGGTAGCAATTATTCCCCCTGCTTTCTGAAAGCGGTTGGTCCACTGCTCTTTCATAATTCTAGAAAAGTGAATTTTTGTTGAATATTCTTTATATTTTCTTTGTATTGTTGTCCACTCATACGTCATATCCTCTAGTAGTCTCCTCATCCAGCGGTTCCAACACCAAAACTTTAAAAATTCATAACTTTTGCATCGATTGTCCGATTTTTCTCAAACTTTCACTGATGTGTTCTGCTAATGTTGCTGCTTTCACTCAATCCACATTGCTCTTTGGGTTTACCTTCCCTTTAAAAAAAAAAAAAACGCCCCCGGGGCACTCCTTGGCCTTGTCATGTCATGTTGTGGGGCTGGTCGTAGTTATTGTCACAGTTACTGCCTAGTGAAGTTTTTAAGTCAAAGAGTAAGTACCAGTACTTACAGTCACATGTTTTGTTGGGTCAGTTTCACTGTTCACGGTAGCTCCCGACTGTATCAAGCTCCTTGACTGTAAGCCCAGTCACACCATCTCCTCTTTGGACGTTGTTGAGGTCCAATTATATAACCACACGGATGGACAGTATACCGAGTACAGTACTCATAATATGCATGTATGCAAAGAGGTTCCCCATGCAAAGATACTCTGTAGTTGTAGTTGACACGGATCGGATCGCGGACACCGCTGAAAAAAAGGTCGATCGATCTTCTCAGTGCCGTATCCTTTTATGTCGCCCTCTTGTGTTCATTATCCGCATAAGCTGCACCCCCATAAAAAAATGGTTTAAAAAAACATAAAAATTGGTGTAGATTCCTGTTCATAGAAAACCCTTGAAAATGTGTTACCCTTCTTTTCCAGCTTTGAGCTAGCTAGTATATGAGATGTTTATGCTAATTATATGGCCGGCGCAACCGGCCATGTAATTTTTGCACCATACAAAGGAACACAAGGTGTCACCACTTTTTGTCACCCCCCCCCCCATAGAGCTGTATTACAATAGAGCTCTATGCCCCCCCACCACCACCACCACCACTTTCTTGAAGTGTGAGCGCGGTAAGGTATGTTTTGTTTTTGTTTTTGTTTGTTTTTTGCTTTGTTTTGCTTTTTGCTTGTCAGCTTAAAGGGGTGATACAGTATTGGTGGAGATGAGAATTGGGCTTTTAACTTTTTGCGAGATATCAAGAAAACACTTATGATATAGTACAGAACATACCATTTTAAGAGAAATTCAAAGTTTATTTGATGAAAATCGGGTTTTGAATGACTGAAACATCAAAAAACAAAGTAAAACAAAGCGATCGTAATAAAGTGTGGGTCCACACACTTTATTAGAATCTCTCTGTTTTGGATATCTCAGCCATTTCAAAAACCAATTTTCAACAAATAAACGTTGAATTCCTCATAGAATTACATGCTCTTTCATATTTCATTTAAGAGGTTTCTCATTATCTCGTGCACCAAAAATGTTAGAAACCTGAAATTAGGTCTCAACCAAAACTATACGATCCCTTTAAGAAACCTGGAAGTGGAATCAGAAGGATGAGCCTAAGACCCCCCCCCCCTTTTTTTTTTTTTCTTGTCAGCTGAAGAAACTCAGAAGTGGCACCAGAGTGCCGCCCCCCCCCCCCTTCCCTCTTTTGAAAACGCCGGCGGTAAATTAGGCTGCTAAATTGTAATTGCCTAAAATTGTCAAGGTGTCAACCAAGACGTATCTATCCTTCAATACAAAATCTTTAAAAACCGCGAAAAGTATCTGAGTTTTCAGGCTTCCTGAAATAGGATTAGTAACATGCATATTATATATCTATAGGTCTTATTGTGTATGAATTAGACTTAGCAATTACGATGTCTCTTGTAGGGGAACGTTTTCTACAGCTCATATTAAGGCATGATTATTTGACATGATATTTTATTTTTGCATTAACCAAAGAGAGAAATATATAAAGAGATTTTGTGAAGTGCTGATATATTCTAACTTGTTTGTGTGCCTGGCATCGATGTCACTATTCTTAAATATATATATATATATATATATATATATATATATATATATATATGTATATATATATATATATATATTTATTTATTTATATATATATACATGTATATATAAATATATATATATATATATATATATATATATATATATATATATATTTATTTATTTATTTATTTATTTATTTATTTATTTATTTATATATATAAAAGTTTACAAAGTTCCAAACTTTCTTAGAGGCGCACCGAATTTGGTCAATCTGATTTTACTCTTTATAGCATAATGGTTTTTGAACTGCACTTATTAAGGGATATTTAAAGGTGCCGGGAGGGGAGAGGGTAGAGCCTATCGGCCTATAGGTCCGAATGGGTTGTATTTTCACATTGATAGTGATTATAAAGTATATAATTAGATACACATTCTATTCAGAACCTATAGCTATGTGGTTGAGTTTTTGTTTGTTTGTATGGATGCGCAGCAAAGAATGATGATGGTAAAATCATTTTACTCAAAATTTTGTGTTTATCGGGCAACCATCTTCGAGATTTATCGTTGTTTTTTGTTTGTTTGTCTGTACTGCACATCGTAGGAATGAATGATTTTTCTGTGATAATCTATCGATCAGCACAATGAGCAGACCCCTCGACATCCACTTAGTGCAGTGTGGAGCGCAGGGGTGGAGCGTGGGCGGGGCCGGATTTGGGAGTGTAGATAATGGGCTGAAAAGGGCATCCTCGGCCTAGCTCGGCTGGAGCTGCCACCGCGCTGGCGGCGCGGCTCTCCTGCTTAGGACTGATTTTGTACACGCATGCCCATTCGTTTTTCTCGTGTACATTGTAGCAGTCTTTATACAATCAGCAATACGCGTTTGCAACCACTCCTGCCTCCTGTATCATCGCTGTAAAAAACGGACCTCAAAGTAATATCAGGCCAAGTATCTTCTCCGGTTGACCTAGTACCTTACTAGAACTGTCTATAGGTCTATAGGAAGGCTAGCTAAAGTATGCCGGCCAAAGCAAATCCAAAGCATCTTGTGCAAGGTACAGTAGTCAGTACGGTACTACATTATTTCCAGTCATGCTACCGGCCTTACCAGGCGGCCAGATACTAGTTATAGACCACCTACTCATATCCACTCACAGTTTTACGAGTAGGCCTGCTCAGATGTAGGTAGGAATAGTAGTACAACCCTGATCCCACAACCATAAACAGAATAATAGTGTGGGTGTTTGTGGCATACCGACCTCTTTCAGTTTCACGTTATTGAAATGCTGAAGAACTTGGAGGGGGAAAAAAAATCAGGTTTGGAAAGATTTTGAAAGGCTTGCGCTGTTTTAAATTGATTTAGACATTGACCATGGCATTGTAGATCTATATATTTTGCATCTTGGGCGGTAATTCTACACACCATAAATTGCAGTTTTATATTGTTCATGTTTAACTGATTTTACATTCGTTCTCTCTGTCAATTTATTGTGTCTTCCATCCCTGTAGACGCTGCATATCGGGTACAAGCACTACAAAATAGTCCAATGGCAATGTAGATCTACCATATTTTGATTTGATTTGCCACAAGTGCATTTAATAGGCCTTAGAAACCATTCTGTTTTCCCTATTCAACATTTAAAGTTGTACTTGTACATTTTTTGGCCACATATAAGTAGATAAGGTTTTGAAAAAGATGTCACATATTCAAATAAGTATCTCTATTTATAAACATTTTTCCCAAAATATTCATGTGCATATGAAATTTGAATCCTATCAATTCATTATATAGCACCAATATATAGGTCTGTGCACATATGAATTGTGACCTGCATCTTAATATACATTATGTTCTTCAAGAACATATCTTTTAAAAGTGACTCCATAGTATGTATCAGCTCCCATGAATGCCTGTTTTCCACCAGGGGAACCCCTGCCCCCACTCAAGTCTGGTATTCTTCGGCTCTACAGCTACCGCTTTTGCCCCTTTGCACATCGGGCTCGTCTCGTCCTCGCAGCAAAGAATATCGAGTATGTAAATGTTTGCTTATGCCTTTGTGCTCACAGTGTACTTAAATTAACCTGGCAAGATTATTTTATGTACTGGTTGTAGTTACTAGGATGAGAAAGATGAACTTGTATCCTCGGATCATGTCTGTCCTTATAGTCTGTTTAAAGGACAAGTTCACCTTCATATACATACTGGATTGAGTGAAGGTAACAATATTAGTAGAACACATCAGTGAATGTTTGGGGAAAATCGGACAATCCGTTCAAAAGTGTGTGTTTTTTTTTTTTAAAGCATCTGCGAAGTCGCTGCTGGATGTCGAAGAAGACTACTACAGTGTATGATGTCACATGCATACAACGATATAAGGAAAATCAAAAGAGGATTATACAAAACTTCACTTTTTGAGTAAAGTGCACATTTCTTCGACTTGTTACAATTATGTATGCTAAGTGTAATATTATTCACCCTACCTTCTGAAAGAGAGAAGTCGGGTGTTCTTTTGTTATGCAAGAAAAGTGAAAATATGTTGAATTTTCTTTATTCTTTCATTATATCGTTGTACACATGTGACATCACAAGCTATAGTAGTCTTCTAATCCAGCCACGACTGAGCAGAAACTTCAAAAATTCACAACTTTTGAATGGATTGTCAGATTTTCCTCAAACTCTCACTGATGTGTTCTTCTAATATTGCTGCACTAACTAAACCTACATGTCTATGAAGGTGAACTTGTCCTTTAAGCATTGTTATCGATGTCTCGACATTGTACTTATTGATTATTCCATATGTCTAAGGAACCTCTTGTTGACTAACTCAGTGACTACTTTTAATCTGCTATTACTGGTTGTTAGACTAGAATGAAGTGACATTCATGTTATATGTACCGGTATGCTGTTAATGTTATGAGTTACATCTGACCATTGATATGTGAGCCCAAGCAGAAACTGATACATTGTGCAACATGTTGAAAAAGAGTTGCTCTATTTAATTCGCAAATGATTTCAGTCAGGAAGGGCCCGCCTTATAGGCAATAGAGGATTCCTACTTGTAGTAAATGTTTATAAATTGGGAAAATTTGTTGTCTTTTTAGATCAGGCAATGAGGTTTGATGTTCTGGTAATATGTGAAAAATGTGATACAGTGTCCATGTAATAGTTTGCAATCTTGACAAGAAAATATGCTATAATATAAACTTCCCATCATTGGATGTCAGAAGTAAAGTCGAACTTAATTGACAACAGCTATGTTTTCTGCATTTAGCATTCATCATAAAACTTTTGGACTATTGAAAGCATATGTGTTTTGACAGAGTAATGTAAACTAGTTAGTTACAAAGGAGATTTTGACCTTACAAGTTATTACATTTTCAAGCCTGATTACAGTGCCAACAGACCTTATAGGTACTTGTCCCATGAAGTGTATAATCAAAGAATATAATCTGTTTTTAATAGTTGGTATGTTTCATGTGCGACTTTTAACAAGTGGGCATATGCAGATGCCATGATTTGTTGCTCAATTAATCTGCAGTGCCCAATCAACCACCCAAGAAAAGCTGCAGCCAGTTGACATGCCTTATTGATTATTTTCCAATCCCACTAGCTATGAATTGGTCAACATTAGCCTTTCCAAGAAGCCGGAATGGTACAAGACTAAAAACCCAATGGGCGCGACTCCGTGCTTGGAGCATGATGAAAAACTGGTGAGGGATTCAGTCATTGTATGCGAATACCTGAATGATGCGTATCCAGGCAACAACCTGTGGCCCGATGATCCTTACAAGAAGGCTTTGGACCGTGTCCTGCTCGACTACTTTGGCAGTAAGGTCGGTGAAAGTTAATAACATAATTTGTTGCACATCATATGACATGAATTGGAAGCTATCATTGTTCAAACAGCTAGGCTTTACTATGCTCAGGGCAAATTTTGCTGCTTTTTTTTTCATTTTTTTTAATACTTTTTTTAATCTTGCAGAAGGGGAAAGTACACACATGACCTAACTTTTGTTTCATACTTTTTTGTTGTTGTAATGTATGATCTTTCTTTCTGATTTCAAGTTTTAAGGCTTACAATTCTCTCTACTTGTTACAACTCATTTGATTAAAAATATACAGTACATGTATACATGAAATTATAATTCACCTGTGATTTCATGTGAATTTACCAACACTGGCTTTTTGTGACAAACAGTATAAAGAGAACACTTGAGAAGTCATTTACTGTAAAAGTGGAAATTTCCGTGGTGTTGAAATTTTCGTGCATTTTGCGTAACCAGAAACTAGCGCGAAAATAAAGGCACGCTAATATTTTTGCATGCCATATGTTTCAGTTGTTGATGTCCTGATTCTGCGGAATTAAAGACACGCGATTTCAACTCTTCTTACCCGGCCAAGCGCGAAATACTAGTCGCACGAAAATATTCACTTTTACAGTATATGATTCACCACACATCACTTTCCACGTTGAGGTAGATTTTTATGCACTGAGAGTTTGATTCCAATACCGGTACCTTCAGATCAGCCCTCCTTTCATCAAGGCTACATACCATCCACCGCCATCTTCAGATGAGGATTTCCTGGCCACGTTCAAGAAGGAACTCATGGTCCTTGAGGAGGAACTTCAGAAGAGAGATTCTCCTTTCTTCTTTGGTAAATTGAAGAGGCAATATCATTTCATTGATATACATGTCATATACAGTTCCACCTCAATTATCCACCCATCACTAGGGAGCTTTAGATTTTAGAGGCGCGGACGTTCAGAAGGAAAAAACATGTTCTGAGCGTGCGCAGAAGCACGCGTCAAGTCGATCTATTTTTAGCTTGCGTCGCCTGAATTTTTCACTACGTGTACTGGGCTATTTTTTACGTCCGCACAGTTTGCAACGTAGAGAACTACTTCATGTACCGATCATATGGGGGCGCGATTTTATTTTTTATACCGTGCGTCCCAGTGTAATCTAAAGCTACTTTTCTACACGACGCAGGGGAGAGGAGAACGTCCAGTGATTAGCATAGCCATCGTTTCCACTAAAAATACAGTCTGTATGAGTATACTTACATAGGAAAATTTTGAGTAAATGTATGTGATTTTTCAGCTAGATGTATTTTTTTCGCATCAGGAAAATCCGCATAGAGCGCACCCTCTGCGAGCTGTGTATAGATGAAAATTCTCATTGATAAACCACGCATGTGTATGCTACTGAATCTACTCGCATTGTTCTGCTTGGGTGCTCTCCTGCGGGAGCGGCTTTCATTTTGTCCCTCAAAGAGGGTCAAGCTTTCGTTCGTCGGTCAAGTCTTTCATCCTTTTGTCTTGGTGAACTTCACTAATCATCCCCACACTAGCATATATACAAAAGAAGAACACGCTTTTGTTCTTGTCTATGCACATGTACAGTGGACGGAAGTAGTTTACAGTAGACATGTAAACCAAGGAATTGTGCGAGCACAAACCCCTCGTGGACAAAGGCCTGCCGATTTCAATAGAGTACACCTGCCCATAGTATGTAGCTAGAGACAAAAGAAGGATTAGTAGGTGCTTGCTTCTAAGTGGACAAAAGACACTCTTCCAGGACCCCGGATTTACTTTAGTCTCAAATGCAGGATCTGGGACTAAAGGACTCACATTTGGGAATGAATTACCGAGGCAGAAAAAGAAATTAAAAAGACAAATTGAATTGCCAATATCTTTGGAATTATACAACTCTAGAAGACAAATTTGTTATCATTTGAAAGAGGAAATGTAGCTCAAAAACTTTGTCACAGAGTCAAGGGAGCGTTCTATTGAAGAAAAATCACGACTGACTCTTTCTTTCCATACTACACAAAAATTTATAATATTTTTTTAATGATATCGATTATTTCTGCAAAATTTCAGGTTCAGATAGATATCAAAGCAAACTGGACAATCATTTTTTTGATATTTGTTGTGTAGAACTAAGTTCAAAACAGTCAATAGTTTCAAAGATATGGCAGTTTTAAAGTACATTGTCTATCCAGTTCGCAAACTTTCTGGTGTTGGGCAAAAACGTCTGGCACGTTAGGGGTTTGGGGTCTGGCACATTAAGAGTTAAAATGCATGCAAAAGTTTGTGTATGCATTGAATGCCAGTGGCAGTGCGCAAAAATGTCATGCCATAAAAAAGACTGTTGGCTCCAATTCACAAAAACTTCAAGCCATGAAATCTTCTTGCTTTACAACATATGGTGTCCATTTATACTGGCAACAATGTTGTTTCCTAGCTGGAGGAAAAAATTGCCAGTTGTCTGAAGGTCTGATCAGGGAGATGATACACAGATCAGATGGAGGTCTCCTAGGCTTGATTGCCTTTGCTTGTCAGTAACCTCGGAGAAAGAAAAGACACACAAGAAGGAGTAGTGTTTTACAACTCATATTTCATCAAATGTCCACATGGAATATAAATGGTAGGACTAGAACTGGGTCAATGAGGCATGGGGATCAAATTGGCAGTGCCCCCCTCCCAAAAGAAAAAAAAACCCACAAAAACCCAACAACAACAACAAACAAACAAACAACAAACAAACAATGAGACAATTATGTAGGTTGTTGCTACTTTACAAGTTAGCTCAAAAATACCTAAACTACCACATTTCACTTTCATTTGACAAAATATGAATGTGGCCTTTTCATGGTCATATTTCAGATCGGTGCAATAATCCATATGTCTTGACAGAGTTCCAGAAACTTTGATATGGAATGTAACTGGTGAAAACCTCAATGTGTTATTGACATCACATGTGCTTTGATATCAGTATTATTCTGATCAGTGTTGCTATTTCATAGCTATTTTTACAATTATCATCAGTGCTGTGGTGTTTACTATTCTATAATTCCTGTAATCGACAGTGCTATCTGGATCATTATCATCATCACTGTAGGTCTTTGAGATACACATATAGTGTATACATTCTGCTGTCGAGAAAAAAAAAATGCAAGGGACATTTTTGCATGGCTTAAGAATGATATCTCCCAAAATTGTGTTTGAAATCTTATGCTAATACTCCTCAGAGTTTTATGGTTTTGGGGGATTTTTTTTTTTTTTTTTTTTTTTTTTTGGGGGGGGGGGGGGTTAAGAAGTGAATAATTAACCCCCAGAATATGCTCTTAGTTTGTACTGAGAATAAAGGTTCGATTTGTATTTTTATCAGGGTTCCAAATAAAGTTACTGGAAATCTATAGTATTTTCCCCCCATTATTATAAAAAATTGCAGTTCTATTATTCTGAGGGTTATCTGAATTACCTACCTCTGCAATACTGTACCAGCTTATTTAAGGAGTCTGGTTTTCAGGGTTGCAAAAGGGACACACAAACTTTAATTAGCATGAGCAAATATGACTATCAAACACTTGGTCAGGCTGTCAAGAACTTTAATCTTTGGTTATTGAGGGATTGTCAAGTGATATTTTAAGAGTTGTTTAAAAGATTAGTGAATAGGATACCCTAAATTATTGCTGGGTCTTGAATTTTGTTGTGATCAGAAATCAAAGGAAGATGTGACTCTGGCCTGTATCACAAAGCTAACAATTTCATGTTTAGGGCAGATTCTGAAAGAGTGGACTCTAAGCTTTAAAATGATGCATAGCTTAAAAATACAACAGGCTCTTCCTAACCTGTCCAAATGATGGAAAGAAAGTACCCACTCTGGAAAAGTGTTTACTGAGTAAAGCGGCTTTGAGTTTAGGGTCTTTTGAGGTGCTTAATCTCACCAAACTGTATCTTTGCAATGAATGGGACAAAACAACAACAACAATGTTGAACTCTGTAGCAACCACATTGAATTTCCACTCTCATTAATCTCATTCTGTTCATGACTGATACCAGTAGCACTATCATTTCAAAGTTGAGAGTGAACAGTGTGTAAAGGGTTTTTGAGAAATGAAAAGGGGCCTCTGAGACATGCCTTTATCACACTATTCTAAAAAATAGTGTTCTGTAAAATCTGCTTAATACAACTTCCCATTTGTTTTATAAACCAGAACTTTATAATTGCAGAGTAGAGAAGAAGAATTGCTCTTTTAGAAAATATGTGACTGTGCATCACAAAACGAACGAAAAGTCGCACGCACTGATTTTGTGTGAGAGCTGAAAATAGGTGAAATAGGTCAACCTAGCCAATCTTGACATTTTCATATTTTCTGAAAAAGCAAGTCTTCTTCTACATTATACCAATGTCTGGGATCATAAAAAGACAAGGTAATTGGGTTTTTAGCAGGGTTTTTTTAGCAGTTTTTTTTTTTTTTTTTTTTTTGAACATTTTTGGGGAGAATAGTGTGATTACATGTTTCTCAAAGAGTCCTCTTTTCATTTCTTAAAAACCCTGTCCATGCTCATCACTTTCAACTCCAATAACCTTAGAAGGCATGACGCTACTGATTTGAAAGTTGGCATTGATCATCAACAGAATGTGCTAATAAAGCATGTACAAATTCAGCTTAATCGGATAATCCCTTCATTGTTGTTGCTCTGGTGGTTATCATCCTGTTATTTGTTCCATTCATCGCACTGCTAGCTCGGCTTGGTAAAGATTAAGCGCTTGAATAGACCCGGTTCTTCAGAGCCTCTTTTCTCAGTTCACACTTATCCAGAGTGTGTACTTTCTTTTCAATATTTAGATAGGTTAGGAGAGTCCATTTGGATTGAGCTATATATCATTTTAAAGCTTAGAGTCTGCTCTTTCAGAATCTGACCTTAACTAAAGATCCATGTCTGGCGACATTTTGTTGGTTTTGTGGTGCAGGGTCACATAAAAAAAGCTGAAGATTGACTATGTTGTAGGTTCACCAATTTCACCTATTTTGAGTCCTCGTGCAAAATCAGGGCATGTGACTTTTTGTTGGATTTTGATCCACAGTCACATGTTGGCCCAAAGAAATCCAGATTCAGTAGTCATTGGTAGATAAAAGCTTGGTTCCTGTTTTATCTTTTTTTTTCTGCAGGTGAAAGACCAGGAATGGTAGACTTCATCATGTGGCCATGGTTTGAGAGATGGGCCATCCTTGGGGATGACTTCAAGAGAGAGGACTATCCAGTGGTAAGTCACCAAGTGGACATAAATAATTGTGTTGAAATTTGTTGAGTTTTGTTTTCACACCATGGTAAAAAAAAATAAATAAACTAGAGAAGCACTCTGAGAGCGTAGACCTCCCCCAAGCAGCTCATTTCCACCACTGATCTTGTTCTTCCATAGAGATAAATGATTTCCATCCCTATGTATGCATGCCGAAAATCGCCCGATTTCCCAATGTAGAAGACTTGTTACGCTATCAATACTGATCAACTTCCAGCTGCAAGGCGCGCCTCACCCTAGCAGAAACTAGAGCATTCACTTTAGTGCCCATATGAAAACCTAAAAAATATGCAGCTTGAACGCGAGTTTGTTGACCCTGCCTGCCAAGATATCGAAAATCTTTCATAAAATCCATAAAAATTCCCTGATCACTACCAAAATTTTATCATCTGTTCCTTGTGTCATTCTCAAACTTTCCTGCAAGTTTCATCCAAATCCGTTCACAACTTTTTGAGTTATTCTGAACACAGACAAACAACCAACGGCAATGAAAACATAACCTCCTCCCTTGGCTTAGGTAATGATAATGAATAATAATAAGGCTGATACCTGCAAGAGTCTTCAGGATTCAGGGAGGCAAATTTCCCCCAGAAGAAGAAGAATCTTGCTAACATTAAAGGGAAGATAAACCCCAAGAACAATGTGGATTGAGTGAAAGCAGCAACATTATTAGAACACATCAGTGAAAGTTTGAAGAAAATCGGACAATTGATGCAAAAGTTATGAATTTTTAAAGTTTTGGTGTTGGAACCGCTGGATGAGGAGACTACTAGAGGTTATGACGTATGAGTGGACTACAATATCAAGAAAATATAAAGAAAATACTACAAAAATCCATTTTTCATGAAAATTACAAATTCCATCAACTTCATATTGACATATGTTAAGGGTAGCAATTATTCCCCCTGCTTTCTGAAAGCGGTTGGTCCACTGCTCTTTCATAATTCTAGAAAAGTGAATTTTTGTTGAATATCCTTTATATTTTCTTTGTATTGTTGTCCACTCATACGTCATATCCTCTAGTAGTCTCCTCATCCAGCGGTTCCAACACCAAAACTTTAAAAATTCATAACTTTTGCATCGATTGTCCGATTTTTCTCAAACTTTCACTGATGTGTTCTACTAATGTTGCTGCTTTCACTCAATCCACATTGCTCTTTGGGTTTACCTTCCCTTTAAATTTTTCGTAAGGCAGAATGTTCGTAGGTCTTTTCTCTTGCAGCTGGCAGAGAACAGATTGACTTGGATGTCTTTGCGCAGTTTGCTTTAACCCTAGAGGCCAATGTAATCTACAAGACTGTATAGTTAGATTTTTCAAATGTTAATTCATGTATTTTATATTAATTTATGTTAATTTATGCAAAAATATTTTTTTTTTGCCTATAAATAAAAAAAATAAAAGCTCCAAGACTTCTAATTTTCTTTTCAATATCCTCAACAATGATATTGAAGCAAAAATTCGGCTTCATAATTATTTCTGATGTATTTTATTGTTTACTGAATTTCTTATGTATATCTCTATTTTTTTTACTTTTTGTTTTTGTTGGTTTTTTTTGTCAAAATATGCAGAAACTTTTTAAAGTATAATCAGGCTAAAATAAATCATTATCAGCCATTGAAAGTAAAAATGGTTATTTTTATATGAATTACTTGCAAAAACACAATTTACATTGGATTTGTACACAAAATCATATTTTTGAGCAATTTTTGGGTCAACAAATTTTGTTTAAAGGGGCGTGGCTTCAAAACGGTATGCCCAGGAGCGACAAATTTGGTCTCAAAAGTTGCGCGATATTTGAAAGAAAAAAGTCATAAAATGTCGTGGCGAGAGCATCATACGTTGCGGAATAATCATGTGAATCGTTGGGGGGGGGGGGCAAAGTGGCCCCTCCCTCCATTGAGAATAGGGTTAAAATGAATAGGTTAATCATTTGTTTACAAAATTCTATCTCTCTAGTTTCTGTAGCTCCAAGCTAGTTTAACATGGCAAGTCTATACGGGGGATTTTGAAAACTGATTTTTTTTTTTTCAATAGAATAATAGGCCTATATGTCATGCAACTGTGAAATTCTCCCTCGTGTCTTGTCTTGGTAGCTCCTGGCCTGGCAAGGGAGGATGCGTGAGGACCCAGCTGTCCAGGAAGCGGCCACGCCCGATGAGATCTACCGGGACCACTTCCGGAAACTGATGGCTAAGACGCCCCAGGATGATTACTGAGTGAACCTCCTCTGGCGTGTTCACATACTAAATACTGCTGATGAAAAGTGGAATGTCTGTAGTGATCTACTTGAAGATATAGATACAGTGCTGACCAAAGTATACTGGTCTTTCATAGCTTCTTGTTTGTGTAGGGGATTTTGGAATCGTACCAATATATGGGGTTTTTTTTAATACTGTAATATGCATTTTTGTATTCACTTCGCATGCACCCTTTGATGTAATTCATTGGAAGCTTTTCAAGAGTTTAATTTTACAGGTATATTCTACGAGTATCACTTAGATACAGATGAAAGAAATGGTGATTTACAGATGTCTTGCATTTCATTTCTTCTAAACATCACCTGTCATAACTTTGTTTGTTTGTACAGATTTAGTCTAAACAGACTCTCAGCGGGTCTGATTTTTTTTTTTTTTTTGTTAAATTTATGTAAACTTTAATGTTTTAAACTCTGTCACACTCATAGTAAATGTGTGGTTTTTAAAGTGTACATGAATACATGATCATATTTTTGTCTCCCTCTTTATTTACCTGGAAAAAATGATAATAGCCTTGACTTTTTCTATCGCAGAAACACAAGTTTATTATCTTGTGTTATGTCAATGTATCAGATATTAATGTCAACAACAGGTCATGTAAAGTCAACTTTGTTGATAGATCATACCATGTGCCATGCTCATGCTGATTCTTCCTTACTGTTTTGGTAAACATAGGATTTTTATGATCTTTTGTGGGTTGAAGGTTTTATGGCTTTAATGGAAACTATCAAGGAGCAATAAATTATTCATGAACACAAATTTGTGAGCTGGAACAGTTTCACTGCCTGTCACTGGAGTGGCTGCTAGTGCCATATGCACTTAGCTGATTTTTAATGGCCATTTCAAGTGTTCATTGCCATGTTAATTTTTTGCCTTGATGACATGGAAGTGAGACTAATATGCTTTATGAACAGCAGGGGACTTAAAAGGTTTATTTCACCTCAACTTGCTTATATTATTTGACCATGGAAATAGATATTCATTTTGCAACATAATCCAAATATTTCCATCTTGCCTTGAATTATTTTGTAAAATGGTGAAAAAAAAAACTGTATCAATCATATCATATTTCTCGCCACAGTTGCATGATATGAGAATTTCAAATCTAAAAGTTGCTCTATAGTTAAAAGGAAGAGAATGTCAGAAAATGTGTACGTAAATTTAGTTAAAGGTAAATATGATTAGATCCATCATGATGATGCTATTTTTTCATTGTGTATGTGAATTAGTGATGACCAAACAGCAGAGCCAAGCTGGCACATTTTGTCTGTAATGAAAAGTTGAAGATTGATTCTTCAAAAGAGGTATAAATTCCAAGACGATAAGCACATGTACTGTAAGATAACAGTGAAAAATGATTTCACTCCAGTGCCAGCCTGATTCCATGGAATTAAAAACATGCAAAACACTTTTCACCCAGCCAAGCGCGAAAAATTAGTCGCACGAAAATATCAACTTTTACAGTACATAGATCTGCATGAAGACAATCTTTTTTTTTTTTTCTCTCACTCCAGTCATGAGGAGTTCACCTGTCATGACAGGTATGTATTCAAAAGGATACCCTTCTTTGGATAGTTATTTAATGGGCAAATTTCACCACGGAAACTACAGGGATTACATTATGCACTTGTCTGCCTACACTTGCCATATGCCATTTGACACTAATACCCAGTAGATAATGCATACATTATATGGTGCTTGATAGGAGGTACTTGTATAGAATCATGCAAGGTGTACCATTAGTTATTACAGATTTCATGGTGTATTTCTCTTGGTACTTGTCATTATCTCATCTGAAGATTTATTCTGCAATCATCCTTGCGATGAAGAGCTCTCATCTGCCAAATAGTGTAGAGGATGGGTTATTGAGAGAATCGGGGTGACTTTGTCTTTAAAACGAGACGGTTTATGTGGTTAATAATGCAGGGTGAAATATTCAGTCCTGGGTCAATGTACAACAAACAACTGATAAAGAATGTGTTTTTCTGTTAAGCCATGGGATATAACATTGTAACTATGTTATCATTTGGAAGATTGAGGAATCTCAAGGAATTCTCTCCTCCTTCACTGCCGAATTGATTTGATTTCATGTGAGTGGAATTGATTTATCTGCATGAAGATTTATCAAACGTAACAGTTATGGTTGCATTGAATGTTTGTATGGTAAGCAGAGCAACTGCAGGACCAACAGATTAAAGTCCCGTCCAAAGAACTATAGGCAGCGAGGATAGAGTGCCATGTGTAGGGGTACAGCCACTGCAGCCAGAGGGACTCAAATCAGGGATCTCATAATCGACGGTTTGTGGTCTTGTCCATGGAGTTACAACAGCTCTATGTCACTTGTACTGAAATTTGAAACATCGTATAGCATTGTTTAACACCATCTCAAGTTGAAATTCAGTGGAAATTGTGAGGCCTGTGTGTACCTCTTTGAATGTACTTTGTACAAGTTGAATAAACTTGAAAGTACCAAGCTCCTAATAATCTCCAGTCTTTCATAGAAAACTTAAAGAAAAAAAGGTCATATCTTGCTTGATTGAATTTAACAGTAATTTCCTTGGTGTCAATGAATTTTAATGCTTTTTTTATTAGGCCTAGTGAATGTGCATACATGTATATGTCATCACTGTACGAGTCTGTATTCAACAATCAGGAGATAAGACTTTTGTGTGATTGGTTCGAAAATATATACAATGTACATCGTATCCACTTCTGTAGCTTCCTCTTTGTGTTTTTACTATTTTTCGTCAAAAGATAGGAAAAATTGTGTGTGTGTGTGCAGTGGCGGATCCAGAGGGGGCGCACTGGGCGTATGTCCCCTCTTTATTTTTTTTTTTATCCAAAGAAATAAAAAGGAAAAAAAATTGGGGGGGGGGGGCACGTGCTGCCCTTTAATTTTGTAAAGGCGCCTCCCCTTTACAGAATTCCTGGATCCGCCCCTGGTGTGTGTGTGTGTGTGTATGTGTGTGTGTGTGTGTGTGTGTGTTTGTGTGTACATGTGTGAATTTGTATTTGAGTTTGGTGATTTGCTATACACAGTGCAGCATTTTTTTTTTTTTTTCATTTTGAATTTGCAGTTCTCCTTCTGGATACTTGTCATAGATACATTTTATCTCAGAATCCCACTGTTCGGGTGACTCCTGTTTCAAGCACTGTAAAAGTGGATATTTTCGCATGAGTAATTTTTCGTGCTCGGACGGGTAAGATGAGTTTCGAGTTTTTTTATTCCATGGAATCGGGACAATATACTACTGGAACATGTGGTATACAAAAATATTTGTGTGCTTTTATTTTTGCGCTAGCTTCTGGTTGCGCGAAACGCTCGAAAATTTCCACACCGCGAAAATTTCCACCTTTACAGTATAACAAAATCATCATGACTGCCCGGTGCTTCCTTCATTATGTGAAAATTCCTATATGATCGAACAGTAAAGTCAATAAATATGTAACACTAATTTTGAGAGCTAAACCTTTACTTCACTGTAATTAAAATTTTGATATAACAGTGTTCGTCATAACCAGAGTGTACAGTAGTAGGCATGTGGATATTGACTTAGAGCAGGACATTTGGTCAATGAAAAGTAGCAAAAACATCCAAGTTCTTCAACTCTACTTTCTGTTGAATTTACCTGTATGCAGAGCACAATGGGCTGCAATGACTGCTTTCTCATGTGATGACTAGATCATGGCATTCTGCCACAAGAGTAGCCCTTCTGCTAATTTTGATAGCTTTCACAATCTTTTTCCTCATGAATCATTTAAGTTCTAGTCTAAACATGTATGGTACTACATGTACAATGCATTGGATGCCTGTGGCAATTCACGATAATCTAATGCTGCAAACATTTCTTGCCTTACAGTTACTTTATATACATGTACACACACACACACACACACTAATACATATATATATATATATATATATATATATATATATGCTGGATCCTTGTGCACATTGCTCAGTATTATGAAATACAAATGTTCAGTACAATGAAAATATACCAAATATTTATTTTCATACAAATGTTTATTTTCATTGGAAGTTCTGAAATAATTACATAATTGCACATTGACATCATATTTGTCATGAGGTAATATACTAGATTTATATTTCTCATTTTGTGTGCCATAATACAGTCTGTTTCACATGTAATCCTTTTATTCCTTTCCATGATGTGGTGTCAATTTTTCATTACAATTCCTTATATTAACATGGAGTATATTGTAAAAATGAGATTTATAACAAAGATAGTTGACTGTGGTATATCTTGTGCAAGTTACTTGTGATGAATTGAATGCGGGTTTTAGAAGAAATTTGTTTCCATTTTAATCAGTACCGTACCTTAGTGTTGGGTCTAACTGCATCATCGCTGGAAAACTTGGGGATTTTCACATTGACATGAAACCCTCTACATCTCCTTAAGTCAGTATGTGGTAGGAAAACACCTTGAGAGACAGGTTTTTGATTTAAGCCAAGTTTGTGTACACATTGAATGATGGTTGCATTATTGGGTGCGTTTGAGCACTCTAGAGCAAACAAAAGCGAACTGAACTAAAGTGTACCATACTGAACTCTGCCAGATGTGGAGTGTTCGAACGTTCTGTTGAGAAAGAGTATGTACGTCATGAGTTTTTTAGAGGGGGTTACACATATTTGTATCAATAGGTTCATTCATCTTGTGCACTTGAACTACTTACAGCTGATACGAACAAAAAGAAAGAACTCTTGCATTATGACATATGTGCATGTCACATGCATTCGCACATGTGAACTTTTGGAATGCTTTTGGTACCCTTTTGGAGCACCTCGGGAAGTGGTCCACTTTTGGCTTGGTTCAGTACGGCACGCTACACTTTAGCATTCAAGCACTCCTCTGGCATGGGTACGGTATGATACAGTTCGCTTTAGGACAGCGCTCAAATGCATCTATTGACATCTGAGTATTTTGTGAGTCCACTTTTGATACGATGGTTGACACAGTTTATGGAACATGAGGCACTTGACACAGCATGTACAATTGAAGGGGTCGGTGCAATATAGTGCTAACCCACACAGTGGTCATTTTGAGATAATCGCTGTTGAATGTTTGGAAAGTCCATACATTGTACATTAATAAAACATGAATGCATGCATTTTTTACCATCTTATTGGTTAATTCAAATATGATATTTTCACATAGGTTAGAGTGAAGGATAAGGATCATGAAAATGCATGTAACTCAATTTTGACAAAAGTGTGGGTTAGCACTATATTGCACCGACCCCTTCAATTATGAAAACAGATCTGATACGCCATGGTCGAAAGTGGGCTGATTTTGAGATATAATACAAGACCTGCAAATTCTAGTAACAACAAAATATGATGTGACAACATCCAACAGCAATATGCATGCTGGGAAAAGTTGTTCTCACGAATGGGTAGAAGGTAGTGACATTTAGGATATGTTACTTCCACAGATGATTACTCTGTAACAGTTCTGATGAAAACTGAGAAAGTAATATTTTGAAGTTGTGACCACTCAAACACAAATTGGCAAATCTGTGATGTGACATGTGAGCTCACCCCACATTTCCTCTGTATTAAAAAAAAGAAAAAGAAAAAAAAATGAAAAAGAAGAAATTACCATTTTCCCATCAAGTAGATTTCCAATTGTACATGCACCCATAATACAATAATTGTAAATATTTTCCTCAACAACCCCAGCATGCAATGAATATAATATTCCCTCACCAATAACAAAAACAAAGAGAGATCTTATGCAATTTTTTAGTACAGGGTAAATGGAAGGTGAGCTCACATGCTAAATCACAAAGTTGTCAATTTGTGTATTATTGATCACAACTTTAAAAAAAAAATAATAATCAATCAAAAATAATAATCAACTACTTAAACTACTTCTGAGTTTTGATCAGAATCTGCTCAAACTTTCAGTGTCCCGTTCCATTTATCTGCTTCTATTCACACACACTAATTTTCAAACAAGACTTCTTTACATTTGATTATCCTCAAGCCATTCCAGGCAAGACCATAGGAGTTTATACCAGGTAATCAAAAGAATACATTTCCACCTGCTAACTGCATACTCATTCAGACTTGATTCCTTGTAATACGTGCACACATTGCAGAACTCCTGATTGAACCTCAGTGGTGCACTTTCCAGTAGTTTTTCTATTCTACAGGGTACTGTGACCTGTAGGGTATTAAAACAAAAAAGGATTTACATAACAATTGCAAATATTTGCTGACACTTAATACTTTCCAATATCTGCTTGGATCATGATTGTGGTATTGGAAATCACCTAGCACAAATTTGGATGAAACACAAATTAGTTTATTTTTATTTTCCCATGATGTGTGACTGTTCAGATTCTCAGCTATTAGTAGTAGACACAATTTTATGTCTTGCACAACAGTCCCAAATTGAGCCACCCACTTGAAGCACACTGTATGGGGCAGACACTAAAGCAAACCCATGTGTCTGTGTATCCAAATCCTCATTCAATGCCAAATACCTCCAACAGCAACTGCTTCTTATTGACCTTCCCCATGGCATTGCATGGAATCTCCTCCAAAATTTTCATCTCGGTTGGGATCTGGTAGGACGGCAGCCTGTTCCTGCCCCACTCTCTCAGCTGGAACAGGGTCAGACCTTCGCCCGGCTTGAGCGCTATGACGGCTGCCACCCGCTGGCCCCACGTGATGTCGGGGAGGCCGACGACGGCGACCTCGGTGATCGCAGGATGGGAGAGGAGGTGCCGCTCCACGTCAAGGGCGCTAATCTTGTAGCCTCCACTCTTGATAATGTCGACGGACGACCGACCCAAGATGCGGTATGAGCCATTTTCGTAGCAGGCTGTGTCCCCTGATTCAAGAAACATATATCATGTTTGTCAACATCAATGTCCACAAGACAAAATTTTTCAGTCTGTTTTCTTTCAGAAAATGAAAGGGTGCTAAATGAAGCATTAAATGCCAAGCTCATTGACTAGTCTGATTTGACATCTCAACTGAGCAATGTCACTAACTACTGTCCCACCATAATACTTCTACTGAACTACATGTGTATAATGTTCCTATGCAATTGCTTCCCTGTACCTGTTTAATATCATATTATTTTCTTCTTCTTCTTGTGGAAAATTAAATAGGAGAGTGCCAGTTTAGATTTATGTGGATTTACTGAGCAGAAGCCAGATGAAACATTCTTTCTTGTGTTTTTTTTTTTCAATCATTTGTACCAACCTGACAAACATATTGCTTATCTATGTAAATATCTTCTATTTTCATCAAGCGATTTGTGTTTCTCAAATGATGCTCTCTCATTCAAGCATAATCATCTGACACCATTTCTGCTCCTGTCTCAGAAGAATGGCTTGTTAAAAACATACGAACACATCCTGAACACAATGTGCTTTCTGCACTGGTACGGTTCATCTTCAATCCTCATGCCAACATATTATAGTCACAAATATTAATAAACACCTACTGCACTCTTGATTGTAGTTACTGAAACACTGATTTCAATGGACAACTGCAAGTACATGAAATCACGTCTACATTCAAATATGACTGCGTTCATGTGCATGTAACGACTTACCAGTTTTGAACCAGCCGTCCTCTGTGAAGGTGCCTTTGGTTGCTTGAGGTTTATTCCAGTATTCCTTGAAGACAGCGGGACCTTTGACCTGCAGTTCACCTGCCTGACCCTCTGTGCCTGGTACGACGTCACTGTGGAGGGAGTCTCCCCTGACTATGACTTCATTGGATGGCGAGACGATCCTCACCTCCACAGTCGGGAAGGGATTTCCCACAGCTCCTAGCAATCAGAACACAGAGTGAATGTGCCTAAGGGCATATCAGGGCAAATACCCCCCCCCCCCCCGATAAATACTGGTTAGTGATAAGGTTAGAGTAGAGATTAGTGTTAGGGTTAGGATTAGGTTAAAGATTAGGATTAGGATTAGGTCTAGGGGAAGGGTACAGGGTAATTGCTCAGGGGGTAATTGCCCTAGACCCCCCGAAGGGAAATGTGTGATTACAGGGAAACCACCAAACAGTGCACTCCCGTTATAATGAACACCGTCATAAAGAAATTTCAGTCATACCAAAATAGAAATTCAGGGCGCAAAATTATTTTCTTTATGATTTTTCATTATTTGCTTGGTTATAACAAAATTTTGATGTAACGAAATTTACAGTAAAGAAAACTGGCGGTCCCTAGCACTTCCTTATAATGGGAGTCCACTGCATAACACACTCACTTACGATAAGGTAACACCTTCACGAGGTGAATTAGGCTGTCCCAACTTCCATTTACTGTATGAAGCTGGTCTCTTTCATGATATGTTTAAGAGGTTAAATCTGTGGTCTCAGCGACCTCCTTATAACAGGATTTCCTTGTACCATGCTTTCAACAGGTTAATTCCCCATGTCAATCATTTTCTTGGGTCAAACCGTGTGACTCAATTTTATAACCTACTACACTAAACTCTATTTGTCAATTCATTAGTTTATGTTATGGGGGGGTGGGCACTCGACCACATTTTTTTTTTTTTTGGGGGGGGGGGGGGGGATGGGAGGCATAATACATTGGAATACATAGGGTTAAAGCACTTGGCCCATCCACTCCCCCACTTTTTGCGGCTAAGCCTTTTGCACACTCAGTCAGTTCAAGCATGCACTCAGTCACTAACATGTACTTACTTTTAAAAGTTTTTGTACTTAATACCAGTGTGTTTGGAGCATTTCTTTGGAAATCTTGGCATTTTTAAAAGCAAGGTCTGTAATGTACCTGATTGCTATTCACCCTTGATCCCCTAAAAGTTCATAGACCCACTTTATAGTACAAATAATGCACATGTTTATTAGGGACATTTGCAATAGTGGAGATGCAGCTCACTCTTGGGTATTCACAATGTTGTGCAACATGCACTTGGCTGCGCTTACACCACTGTAAATACCCCTGAGTGTGCTGCATCTCCACTAATGCCCTCTCACCTGTGCATTATTTGTATACTAATTTCTACTAAAAACAAACGAACAAAAGAAACCCCAAAGGAACACATCAAATAAGGCATAGCACATACCTGGCACTCTATGACCCCTAAGAGGATTGGTGAGGGCCATTCCAATCTCCGTCATGCCGTATCTCTCAAGCAAGGTGTGACCAGAAATCTCCTTCCACTGCTCCATGACTGGCTGGGGGAGAGCCGCAGAGCCAGAGACCATTAACCTGCAAGTCATGGGATTCACAGAATACAATAATTGTCAAGCCTTGGACTTGGCTATCTAAAAGAATCTTTAACCCTGATACCTTTGGAAGACCAAGATTAAAAATAATACCGGACCCCAAGTGCGAGTTTTCAGTGTGATAACTTATTGAGCAAGAATTTGTATTTACAAATATATCATGTTGCCATAAAATGAGACCTTTAAAAGACCAAGATCTGGCAATAATATACCGGTAGTGGTTCTTCAGTGGCTGATAGCAAATTAAGCATGGCAATAATTGTAAATTCTTGCTAAATGGGTACCTTTATTACTCATAATCAGAGAACTGAGGTATACAGTACTGTCTGATCTATCATCATCTATATAGGACGTTTTAGCCGCGCATTAAAAATGCGGATTGTTGTCCGCGCAATTTTTACTGTTCAATATCAGAGCATATTGAACGAAACGCATAGGCCAACGTATTAATTCCCCATAGGCTACTGTTGTTACTGGCCGTTCAAGATCACACCATATTCTTGTCTGTTGCGCGAGCGCTTGCTGAGTGCGCAAACGCTTGCTACTAGTGCGCGTCATTTTGTTACAATTCACAAGCGCGCAAAGAGCTTGCACCACGCAGTTTTAGGGGCTTCCCCTTTTCAGCGCTGGGATGTGACTGCCGGTCCGAGTTACTGAGTAACTTCAAAGACGAGTAGAAGCCCGGTATTTTTCTGTAGTTTATGCTTGCTCTACTTGATTGTAGATGATAATCGATGGATGGCATTAATTCATGGAATACCAGGGAATATTGCACTCGTTAGGGCCAATATTGCACTCATCTTCGATTTGTGCAATATTGGCCCTAACTCGTGCAATATTCCCTGGTATCCCATTCATAGCCATCCAATATAATATAAGTATTTGCCTTACTGACTAAGCAATGATTACAAACTGTTCAACTTTGCTAAAAGTTGTAATGAACTGTTACTTTTGGTATGTTACTTCCTCTCAAAATAATGTATTGTGTGTCAGGCACTTTTCTAGACTCCATTAGAATAGTAGAGGGACCTTCTTCACCTTATCTTCTCCTTTAGTGTTGCCTGGATGAATGCCTGCACCTTGGGAGTCGTGTAGTTCTGTTGGTAGAATTCTATCAGCTTGGCATACACCGTTGGCACAGCCATGAACACATTTACCCTGGGCGGGTCATCTCTTAGCAGCATATCCCACACCTGTTCACACACATACATGAAGAACAATATTGTTATGTGACTACTTAGGCATGCCAAGGCTCTTTACAAAACATCATTTCCATGCTCTTTACAAAACATCATTTCCATGCTCTCAAAACTGCAACTTGCAAGCATACAAAAATATCAGATTTACTCTAAAGATATTAGACTTAGCTCTTTAACATGAGACATCATGCTCAATGTGAAATGAACATCAAATAAAGAGGTGCATTATCATATCGAAACTTCTTCTGGGTCTAGCCACAAATTACCCCAAGCTGATACAGTGTGAATGATAAAAAATCTGCATAATTCAGCATTACATTTTGGGCACCCATACATCCGTAGAAATATATGCTATGAGACTACCAAAAAAGAAAAATAAATAATAATAACAGTAATGATAATAATAAAAACAATAATGATAACAAAATAGCAGTGATTCCCAGGCTAAATATGTATCACTTCTTTTCTCATGATGTTCAACACATATCAAAGGCATAATGTATTCTGCAAGTGGTATTTGACATCCAACATGATGAATTCCCTGAGTAAAACATGTCATTAGTTTACCTTCTCAGCACTGAAGCTTGGCAACATCACACATGTTGCACCACACCAGAGAGGGCAGGCTAACACATTGACTATCCCATGGACATGGTGCAGAGGAAGAACATGTAGGATAACGTCACTGGGCGCCCAACCCCAGGATGATACCATCATCTGGATCTGAGCTTGGAGGGCACTAAATGCGGTCAACACTCCTTTGGGTCTCCCTGTGGTACCACTGGTGTACACCAACATGGCCCCTCGACTCTTCCACTGAGTTTCCTTCCACTTCTGTGAGAGGGCATCCATGCTAATGAGATTTTGGGACTGGTTGCCATTGAATCTGAAGATGGATATGTTATCTTCAAGAATATTGGATGCATCACTTGAGTGGTTGTCCTGGGTTTCCATTCCTGAGCTAGTCTCAGAAAGGCAATTACTGCTATCGGTGAAGGCATCTTCATCAATGAGGATGTAATTGATTTCATGTCTCTCCACAATGGGCAGGATCTTTGGAGCTAAGTCTGCAGTTGATATCACCAGGGAAGTCTGTGAGTCCTCTATGACATACTCCAGTTCCGACTCGGGGTGCGTCTTGCAGAGTGGGACGGCCATTCCCCCACTCATCCACACCCCCCACTGGGTGACTGTGTAGGTCACATTATTGGGACAAAGGAATGCCACTCTTTCGCTGTTGAGAATGACGCTCGACCCCCTCCTCCTGAGTTTTGTGTCCCTCTTGGCATTGCAGAGGATGTGACGTGATAGCACTCTACTCCATCTGATGATGTTCTCGTATGTGTATGATCCGCTAGAGTCAACAATGGCTGTCTTCTCACTGAAACCCTCTCTAATAGCTTGGAGAAAAGGTGTCCGGACTGCACTGACCTTCGAGGCATGTCTCTTTATGTACAGCTGAGCACACTGGAGATTTCTAGTGGGACATGAAGCGAGAAGCTTTAAGCTCCTGAGTGACCCAAGGCCCAGGTGATGAAGAATCATCGTGACCTACTAAGTCCATCTGAAATGGAAAAAAAACAAAACAAAACAAAAAACACATTTTAAAACAAACCTAAGTTGTACAGTATCTCAAACTGTTATTAATGAAACATTCACTCCACTGATGCATTAAGGGACCTGCACATACACACTCATGTAAGAGCACTCAAAATCTGCTATGAGAGTTAAAGTGAAAACTAAGTTCTGGTAAGGGCTTGAGAACCCGTCTGGCACCATTTCATATTTGCTTGCAATATATCGAAAGAGTCTACAAAGAAACTTACCTGGCTGACGCGGTTTGCCGGAATGATGAGTCGTTTTGGAGTATTTTGAGAAAAATAATAAAAGTCGGTAAACCGACTTTTATTCCAGAAGGCTCCAGACTAACTCGGTCTCAGGGAAAACTCGACCCTATTTCAGACAATTTACACACAGTTCGTGATCGCCATGTTCATCAGTACTCTATAATACTACGGGCACCGGCCAAACGAGGCCTTACTGAGCAGACAGGAAAGTGCGTGCTAATCCTGTACAAAACAAACGGACAGCGCGCGGTCCTCAAGCCTACTAGCAAAGACGCTTTATAATACGCACATCACCTCAGTTGCTGAGACGCGCGGTCTTTGAAGTTTTTGTTGTTGTTTATCAATTGTCTTTGATTGTTTTTAGAGGTGCTTGAGAGGCGCACACTGATTTTGCATGCGCGCCAAAGAGGTTTTTGATGCGCGTGTTGTAACAACTCGGACCATTACTGCGAGTAGCCAGAACGCTACAATGTAGTTTATACAGGCCGCTCCCGTATGCATAGTACTGTACAATCCAGAGGGAAAACCAGTAGCAGTACAACTCATCCCGCCGTCAAGCAAAGCGAGGCCGAGTTATCCCCGAGTCCGAGTCTAGCCTGACCCCGTTCGGGTAAGTTCCGAGACTGAATGTTTTTGGTTAATATATCCCATTTTCGTCCTTACCCATCGAATATCTTGTTATTACAGCGTTATTCCGCACATTTCCTAGGCATACGTTCACATTTTGGAGCAAAATTTGACAACTTTTGCAGGCATACCAGAACTTTGTTTGGGCTTTAACTATCATTGGTTTAAAGTGCTACATGATAAAATCCTGATTTTGATTAGAAAATCCATGTGAGACCACTAGAACTGTAGAACTTTTAAGCGTACAAGGTTTCATAATGCAAGGCCATTACTTCATACAAAGTAGATTGTCTCAAAATTGTATCATGTGTTTTGTAGCACATCTATAGCACTGATGAAATGTTTTGGAACAGCTTAGCAAATGACTTTGCATTACTTTTAATGCAATATGTCTCATCATCTCTTTCATGCTCTGGGCAATCAGTGGCAATATTTGTTACAGGATTAACATGTTTCATACCACACAATTACAGTAGGATGTGTCATGATGGTCACCCAATACCGTAGTGCTGCTGCAACCACTGTACATGGGTTGCTGCAACAGACAAGTGGCCATAAAAGGACACAGAGGAGTCACAATTTCATCAACATCTCTACTAGCACTAATCTCGATGTCCCCTTGCCCTGTATCACCTCAGTGAAGTCAAGATGTTTTCATACTTGCCAACTCTACCGCATTTGGCGGTAGACTACCGCTTTTGAAAGATTTCATTAGCATTCAAGCTAGCGCTGCTCGCATAGGCATCTTGGATTCTACCGCTTTCTCAAATGAAAATGTTGGCAAGTATGTGTTTTAGCTATGCCATCTTACCTACTACGTGTACTACTACTAGTCTAACAGATTTACTGCTGGTCCAATACAGTGAATAACATTCTCTGATAACACTCCCTGTTGAGGCTTGAGCTGCTAGTGCTGGACTCTGTGGTGTAGGCATCACTGTAACTGTAAGGTTCATCTCACATAGATAATTATATTTCTTGGACAGTTGGACATGTATGCTTGAAGCAATTCTGGTATTGTTATGTAGACCTAGGACCCCCCCCCCCCCCACCCCCCCCCCCAAAAAAAAAAATAAAATAAAATAAAATAAAAATAAAAAAAATAAAAAATAAATAAATAAAAAAAAAAATAAAATAAAATAAAATAAAAATAAATAAAAAATTAAAAAAAAATCTGCAGAGTTTAGCATCTTCTAGGCCCTAAATTAATGTAGCATAGGTTGTCTATAGCCATAGGGTCTAGATAGTGGGGAAAAGGTTTTTAAATTTATCTCTTAGTCTTGATATCAGGAGTTAAAGATCTTGTAAGTCTTGGTGTTTTTGCATGCAGTCAGTCCCACATCCCAGTAGAATTTGGTAATCAAAGAAAACTCAGGCCTCGTGTATCATTTGACGTTTGTACAAGATTTGATACAAGATCTATCATCATCTGACCAGTGTTTTTTTTTTGGGGGGGGGGGAGGGGGGCAATTAGACTAAGTCTTAAGAATAAGAGTAGTTGAAGAGGCTCCTACACTCACAATTACCCTATCATCGAATTCTTTAGTATCTCGTGAGTGGTCTATAGGGATTCCATGGTCTAGACGTTTATAGAGGTTGGCATATCACAGCATTAGTAGATCCAGACATAGCTCTCAGAGCAGAGTAAAGCAGAGATAAAAGTACAACTTGAAATCGAATGGATGGGGCACAGCAATCTTACAATCGACAGGCAGCAAATTTGTTGAGTAGCTTTCACCACATCATCTTATGCTAATCTCGTATTCAGCCAAGCCCATGACGTGCAATGCATAAAAACATATAATAATAAAATTATAAGTCTGTATAGTGTAAGTGGCCTTACCGGCTGGACTCTGTCGAAGTGCTAGCAAAAGGCCCCAAGAAGTGACAGTCACTGCACGCCTCATCACCACAGCTAGCCAGTAACTGTGCGGTGGGCTGGAGCCGGACGGCCGGAGCGGCGGGGCCGCGGCATCTATCTACCCGCCGCTGCCCGCCCGTCGATTCGATCCGATCATCCGAAGCAGCGGCGCGGGAAGCCAGCCAGCCACAGCTTCAGAGCCTAGCCAGCCACACCAGGCGCTCGTCTGAGTATCTTGCGCTCGCTCATCCTTGAAGCTTGAAGGGGAGTTGTGCTGCATGCTGCTGTTCGTCAACTGCCTTTGCAACTCAGCGTCATATTCATAATAATGTGATCTAGGAAATCTAATTAGAGTTTCGGCTATTGGAAATACGTGTCAAACATACTCTTCTAAAAGGGTAAGAAAAATTTAATGTGTTGAGCATGTGTTTTCAATGCTAAAAATGTATATGCAGGGAGCAGACGACATTGTGTACTACTGTCATAAAGATTTTGTTCAGTCCCATACACTGCATTGCTGGTGGTGTGCTGTCTAAGATGTGCCACGTATACCCATAATTGCTACGACGAGAGGTTCGGAGAGGTTTGGCACTTCTAGTACCTACTCATTCCAAACAATGTATAAATGACATGTTACATTAATTCGATATTTGCCTAGTACCTACGTGATATTCAATCGTTAGGCCTATCTGTGAAGGTGACCAAGAATAAGTGCCCTTTTTTCTACATATAAACATAGATCTTATGGGCGTAGGGGCTAGGCAGTGTCATCAAGGTTCTCATTTGACCGACAAGTATGTCTAACTGACCCAGCAAATGTCATTATTATAAATGAGAAGTTTTTCGTCTTAGACATACTTGTCGGTCAAGGTTCTCATGTACCGGGTACAAAAGATGTCTATGAATAGGATTTTCTGCAAGTGAAAGTGCGTCAATATTCCACAAAATAAAATCCTCCTGCAAAAATGACCTCATATGAGCTGGTCGCGATATCCCTCCTAGTATTATCACTAATCTTTATAGGAGTCTCCCTTTGAAGTACAGATCTTTTGAGATCTACTTCATGCATCTTATCACACCAAATTCCCTCTCTAGAAATGCATATGTTCTAAATTCTATTCTGACATGACACAATCCCTACCCGGTCTGCAAGTTTTAGAGTTCTGAAACAGTCTAAACTAATGTCCAAATCCTGATTATTGGGGGAAATTACTTGAAGTTAGTGACTTCAGTGTACATCTTCATCTTCCTTTCTTCCTTTCCTTGGCTTTTATTTCAAATCAAATACCACTTTTAAGTTATTTTAAGTGCTCTTGCACATTTACGATGTAATTTACTAGCATATTTGTTGATTCTTTTACCTACTTGTTGGTGTGATGATTAGTTTGTCTCTTTGTTATTCTTGAACTCATCGTATCTTGTTTTCTGTGTTCTCCCAAAGACTGCAGAGATAATCCTGATCTCCGGAAACCATGGGTAAGAAGGATGCCTCCCAGAGGGCACACCTGTCCATTGATCAATACCGAAAGAGCATTGGCAAGCAGGAGCAGAAGAGAACAAAGAAGGACGTCAAGAGGATGAAGACTGAGGCCCAAGCTAGGAGAGGAGGTTTCGGCTTCAAGGTGAGAATTACAGGGAAAATATGTAGAAGATGCTGGTCTGGGCAAAATATGTCAATGTTCTGCTTGTAATTTAGTAAAAAGGGCTGTAAGCTTTGTCCAACAATGATTTGTGTCCATCCATTAGAGAAGATTAAGGGGGCTTTTGTGTGTTTTTGTGTCGTGGTTTATTTGCTTGCTTGTTTGTGTTTTGTGGAGGCATTCTTGGTAATAAATAATACAGGAAAATGATAATGTAACTTTTTCCTTCTCTCATTTATTTCTGATGACAGCAGTACTGGTAATGTGTCACTACCTTTTGCTTTCAAAATGGTATGTGAACAGTTGGAGGCTTGCTTATATGACATGGATATTTTATGACATGTACTGTACTGGTAAATGTGGAAAAAACTCAAATTAGACTAATCTGTGTATAGTGGCTACCTGTCTACACATCACCTTTCTTTTGTTTCCTGTGACTGGTTTGACTTCATGTCGATTTGACTGTAGCCTACTTATCCATGTTGTAATGGTTGGAGTTGGGGTGTGAATAGGAAAGGAACAGCTGGGAAAAGTTAAAATCACTACAAGTAAATTTTTTATGTTTGTATGATAAGTATGTAAGTGCAAACATGTATAGCCCAGGCCCCGGAACAACTGCCAGCATTAAAGGAGCATTCCGGAAGATTTTCATAATTTCACATCAGGTTGCTCCATGTATAGATTTGTGGAATTTATTGTCGACCTTGAGCAGAGAAACCAATACTCTGAAAATTCTTAAACAAATTACACTGAACAGTGTTGATGACATAGGAGCCTCACATATTTCAGAAATGTAGCAGTGTAATTTCATTACAATACTGCTTGCTTAACAAGTTCACCTTTGCAGAATCTATGCATGCCTTCTTCTTTTGTTCTGCTTCCTTGAGCCCCTACTCAAGCATTCTTACAGTGAGGCTGCCATGTCATCATCCTTGTTCATTGCAAGTTGTTCTAAATTTTGAAAACATTCTTATTCCTCCTCGCAGTCACTATAAATTCTGACAGTCCATACTCAGTGGAGTATAACTAAGACCCTGTTTACAGTGCAGGGCCAGGTCGAGTCGCAGCCAAGCCGCGGCCGAGCCCAGCATCAATTGCGGTACTTGGCCCCGCAATTTTGTCCGTTTACAGTGCCGGGCTTGGCCCGGACTTTTAATTCAAACATTTCAATTATCACTCACTGTAAACTCATCCAGAGGTCTCTTTTAACAATTACTTAAAATTCTGTAGCATTATTGAGAGTCAAGCCTGCATCACTGAGAGTGTAATTACCAATAAAAATACCCCGTTAGAAATTACTAGATAATTGGCTGAAAGAGCATGGTGTATGAATGCCTTTTTTTTTCTTTGAATGTTCAAAATGAAGCAGATGTATCATCAAAAGCTAGACATCACCTTAAGAAATATTATTCCTCTGGCACATTGATAAGATGTACCAGGTAGCTGAAATTGATGGAAGTCTACACACAAACCACAAACCACACATCACAAGTGCAATGGAGATGGTGATGCCATCACCTCACAGTTCTCCCATTGTTTCGTGCACAAGATATTAAAGTTACGATTTTAGTCCATAACACGGTGCTCACAATTCTTCTTTTTGGTACTAGATATGGGTGCTAGATTTGTACCAGACTACAGCACTTTGACACAAATGGTACAATTTATTCAATTTATTCTCATTAACTTCATGCAAGGATTCTGTGTATCAGTCAGTGGGAAGTTTGTGTAACACCAATACCTTAACCAGTTGTGTGGTTTTGACGAAGATATCAAAATACACACGCACATGTACAAACACACACACACGCACACACACACACACACACACACACATATATATATATATATATATATATATTATAGATGTATTATACACTGTTATATATATGCACACACACACAAACAAAATGATATGTGTGCAACTTTCTTATTGAAGGTCCAATTTTAATAAAACATCTACCATTCTGTTAACTCAGATTTTACTAAATTCTGCATTTTGCACTTGTAATTCAAATCATTGTTCACACATATCAGGATGGTGTCCAGTCCACATTTCTGTGCATACACAACAGATTTCAGAGAGCTTCCTGCACAGATATTCAAGACAGCAGCTGACTTTCCCTGGTAGTATGTTGTTGTTTGGTTGTTATTAACCCCATATGATCTGTTCCTATCTCTTTTTCTTTTTGTAGCAGTGCTCATATATATATCAAGAAATATGAAATACATATGAGAAATATAAAATCAAATAAATTGAAATTGAAATCAAAATGTGACTGCAATGGAGATTTTTTATCTTCTTTTTTCTTGTAGGAATCTATACTCGTCATCCTGTCCATGCTTGGAGTAGTGACACTGATATACGCCCTCTTCTACTTTCAACTGACTCCAAAGACGTGATGGCACGGAGTAGAGGGACAGTTTCTGTTGTATAATACACTGTTTTAATTTGTGTGATTGTGCGTTAAATATGAAATATGATTTGTAATGCCATATTCTTTATTGCCAGTGAAACTGTGAGCTTACACATGCATTGAAGCCTATAATATGTATACCTGTAGTGTATTTGCTAGAGTCTCACTGATAATGACTTGATATACATACAATGTATGAGTGGAAATTTCTCCAGTATGTGCCTTTACATGTGCCTGACTGTGACATTTCATTTAAAGTATTATTTTTTTTTAAATCAGCATACCTGCCATGAATGGCACAGGGTGTACTTGATTTTATTTTTCATGTTTTGAAACTGTATAGATTTGAAAAGAAGTTATTGACATGATTTTTTTTTTTTTTGTGATAGACAACTGAAAAATAGATATACAGTATTTCCAAGTTATTATCATTGTAAACATTGTTTTCCTCTTTAGCTATGTGCTCTTCTGCGTGTTTCAATTGGTTCATTATATAATACATTTTGTATTGGTTCATTATATAATACATTTTGTATTGGTTCCCATTGTCATAGATGGAAAGCAGGCTTTCACCATTCAAATCTACTAAACTTTGTTGAAACAGCATCAAACTTTGAGTGATGGACGTCAGATGCCCATGGTACTGCTTTGAATTATCTGTTACAAGATGTTCAACAGACTCTCACGTGTTGAATATTATAACTTTATTTCAATACATCGTTTTTGCAAGGACAATGCACTAGAGCTCCATGTTTTGTTTATTATTATTATTATTATTATTATTGTTTATTTGGCAATTCAATATACAATACAAGTTGACATAAAATACAAACAGAAAATCGTATTACATGATATGATATGTTTTTTCATTATTATTCAGAGTATGCTATTAGACTTCTGTGAAGACTGAGGAAAGTGTTCAGAAGTAATTTTCCAAAGCTATGTTGTCTCTATTTCAATTCAATCTTCAACTTAATAATGCTTCATAGACACCTTTTAAATGCACTTTTAATAGTATTTCCTGTTGTTAATGTTGTATTCTTATTGACCGACATATAAAATATGAGCAGAGGGCTACGGAAGTGGGTATCGTGCTTGCTGAAGGTTTTTACTGAATGAAAAGTCAAGAATTTATCTACTTTTCAGTGGTATTCAATTCATTTGCCTTGCATGTGTTTTCAAACGTGGCAGCATTGGTGAACAGAGTACACTGTAGCCTGATTTTCCAAAATATTGTGTGATTTCCAAGTATGTTTTGCATCAGTGTTAAGAAAATACAATGTTGAGGCCAAGCACGCTTGAATTTGGCCTGAATGAAATTAACATTTGATGTACGGTTTTCATTATAACAATTTAAATTGAATCTACAAAGGTATTGACAATAGTAAAGTGCAGATTGTGATAATGGTATGAATGTGAGAATACACTTAAGTTCCTTTTTTCATGCCATGTAATCTGACATAATAGTAGTCAGTTTGCATCTACATACAGTCAACCTTGCTTAAGTCGAATCTACTTGGACTGCAGAAATAGCTTTGACTTAAAGAAAATTCGACTTGTAAAGGGATTAAAGCCAATAGAATATAAAGAGAAGATGACTTGAAAAAACCTTAGGCGATTATTTGACTTGGGTGTATACTCACAGAGAGACAAGCTACTTTGAAACGGTCAAACATTTAAGAAACTCCCATGCAGTTTGTGAAGCTATTGGCAGCATTGTCACGAGTTAAGTTATTTAGGTCAGTGTTCTTTTATTTGATGATTCATTCAAAAAAAAAAAATCTTGTCCATGTCGCATACGTATATGTAATGTAGCAGGAGATGTTATGTTATGTATTTGTCACTAGAAGATTCCATTTTATGGTGATCCAAATCATTGGTGTGTATAATAGATTATGATCAGAAAACACTTTAGGAAAGACAAGAACTACCGTATTATGGACATCTTTTTTTTTATTTCCCTTTTTAACAGTTTGATACATTCCATCATATAAATTTACTCTCAATTTAGTTTTAATTTTCACTCAAATCAAACATATCACAAAATACAATCTCTTATTAGATGTATGACAAGTTATATGATTTAAAAAAATCCTATCGCATATGTACACTTTACAGTTAAAAAAAGAAGAAGAACACTTTGAGCAATTTACAACATTAAGATAATACTGGTATGTAGTATATTACGTGACATTTCAACATCCAAGTTGCAGCTTCTGTTGTCACTGCACTTACCCTGCAATGCAATAATAACCTCTGCTGTGTCTTGGAAAAACATCTTGGAAAAACAAAAATACCAAATTTGGTACATGTACAAGTTTTTCTTTTTTTTTTAGCAATAAATGTGGATCAATCTTCCTCAACAAAAGTACTTTGTATTCTTGACAGCAAATGAGCAATATCGCTATGGTTATACCGTTTAACAACTTTGTACATAATAAGAAAAAAATGAGGTACTGTATGCGGTAGAGGTTTGAATAAGCATCGATTTTACAACACATACTTTGTTGATGTCTGTATTATAGTACTTGTAAGTTGACAACATGAGTTTATTGAGAGGTGGGATATGTAGATAAACTCATTACATCATGAGTATGAATTGACTCTGTTGCCTTCCACTTTTATTAGTGAAAATTTCACAGTTAATAAAGGTATGAATAATGTAATAAATGTATTCATCTTGAAAGTCTGCAGTTCTTTGCACGCTCTTTGTGAGCACGACTATGCATATAGCTCACCCAGCTTTGAACACATGGTGCACAATGGAGTAGCAACAGGATTGGAAATTGAATGAATTATTTTTTTAAGTGCAATGACCTTTACCTTGATATTTTACTTTTATACACATCCACAATGTTAGTAGAATAAGGCTAATACACTGTACTAATTTCTGTTCACTTCTACCAAAAATTCACTTCGACCAAAATTACATTTCCACTGGACATTTCTGACTGCAAATACATACATGTATTTATCATTTCAAGCCAAAAGGTCAGTGTCCTTTGACGTCAAACCTAAAGGCTATTGTCCAAATTCCAAGCACTGCATCTACACCTGATGTATAGCATACATGGACCAAGACAATGGACCGAGAAAGTTCACCGAGAATAGTTATCCTCAAATCGATTAAAAAAAAAAAATGTAGGACGGACGGACGGACGGGCAAGTCAAAAGCATAAGATCTCGGCCACCCTTCGGCCGGACGCATAAAACGGCGGTGATAGTAAAATGCTTGAATGCTGTATGCTAAGGGCGTCCAATATTCCGTCAGAGGCTCTTGCAGTTGTGAGTTTCCAGTTGTTCAAATGCGTCACAAGTAGATTCCTTGATCCGTGTTTTCATTTTCAGTTACAACAATATATACATGCATTCTGTTTTCATCCAATGTAAATATGAACTATCTTATGAAGAAATTATTAGACACAGGGGCCGCGGAACATTTTCAAGATATAGGGTGCCAAGGTCAAGGTCAATGGTGAACGTTGTCGATGATTGTCTAAGGTAATTTGATCACGACAGAAAGAAAACTAAAGAAGACTTTATTAATTTCTTTTGAAAAATCACCAATGTCTGCTATATAACATTATGTGCTGATTATGTAGGCCCTAGTATTCAAATACTCTCATTAGTATGGTGTATGGCTTTTAGCCACACATTCGGAAAGTTTGCTCTACGGGACACAATAGGGGCATTCCTCCTTGGCGATATTATCGAAAACAAACGAAACAACAGGCAACAAAAGTCATTAGAACATAGGTAAGATAATACGTTATATGAATAGTAACTACTATACGGCAGGATATCAACAGTCCACAATAACTTTCCCTCAAAACTTTGGCAAATGTTTTCAAAAACCCGCGAATAGGCAAGAAAATGTTTGCGAGCATGGTCGCTCGTTTGATGAAGGGGAAATTAAATGCGTCTTCCTTCAGCTGACGATCAAAACGAAGAGGGCGCTTTCCTGGTTACATCTCCCAATCAATCTCGCAGAACTGCCCCACTACTCTCCATTTTTGTACCGGGCGCACGTTGATGCTTGATACACGATTTTTTATTTTTTTTTTTATTTTTTTTTTTTATTTTTTTTTTTTATACATGAAAACTGCTCGTAAGAGTTGACCCAAACTAATGGTTTGCAGAGCGATCTTACACGCGCTGTGTTGGAAAGTCACCTTCACAGCCGTCACCATAGTGCAATATGTTGTGAGGTCATTATGTAACAGTTTGCAACATCAAGGACAATGACGTAACACCATACTCCAGGTCTCTGTATTGCACGTGATGAAGTCAGTCATTACCAGTCAACTCCTCTTCATCCCCGGCGACTTGCTGGTACAGTATAATGTGATCACGATTACTGGACGGCCCACACTAGGGTAGGTCAGCGGCCATGATGATCGCTAGAGAAGGAAGGTGAGGGGAAGAATCTTGATATCCTCTCATTTCATTGTCATGGTCATCGAAGAACAGAGGATTACCTTGTCGTTTTGGTCAATAAGTCGAGCCTCTCCGTAGAAAGTTCCCTGCATAAATATCATTGATTGAACAAAAAAAAAAGATAAAAATAACCGTTAATAGAAATGATTATGATAACGATAATGACATTGGATACAACAATATGATAACTTTAACAACGAGGAGAAAATCGAAGAGCAGAATGATGATGAGGAATAAACATGAATCCTTGTTGGTTCGTTATGCAGAGAACTTGGTCACCAAGTGGTGGCATGGTGACTGTTTTGCACCTTTTAGTTAACGAGGATGGGTAGATGGGGCACTTTGCCCCCTTCAAACATATAAGAATACATAGAGTATCTACCACTGACCATTGCACCCATGTAACCTTTTCTTAGTTTGCCCGGTGCTGTGATTGCAGACAATTGACGTCAAAAACAAACAAACGAACAAACGACCAGACTTAAGTCTTGATGTTCTCCTTTGTTTTTCAAATGCATGTCCCAACAATTCTCTTCAGAGGTTCGACTGAAAAAAAGCAGAGAAAAGAGAGAGTGCCGGATTATAGAGTAGATTCTTCGGGAAACTTATGTAATTTCGGCATACTCGTAAAAATAAAACCGATTTTTGTAAAATTAGCTGTTCCCCGCATGCCTCAAGACCTCGATTGAAGAAACAATTGAAACAAAAACAATGTGCAAATAGCAAAGTTCGCATGGACCTAATCTCTACCCATGATAGGGTGGAGAGTTAGCGAAATGAGGGACACGATTATCATGTACACCACGTGTTCACAGGTCACGAAGTCATGTTGAACCTTAAGTGGTCTTCGTGAAGGGCAGTACACTATTGCACTTGTCTTTAGAATACAACGCAGTATTACTCCATAATGTTTTAATAGCACAATGGGATCGTTTCACAGAGGTAGTCCTTAACAAAAAGAAAGCAACAATTGGGTAGTATTTTTTTTCGCGTACTACTACAAATGAACAGAGAATTACCGATAGTAATTACAAGTGTATGTAGAACTTGGACAAAGTGAAGTACTGATCATGAAGTTCAGAGTCGCAGAATATTCCGAATGTTCGTTAACACAGAAATTCCCTATACCTTAATGTTCTCATAAATCCGAAATGAAAAAGGGTTTGTTGATCCTAACATTAATTATTTGTGTGTGTGTGTGTGTGTGTGTGTGTGTGGAGTTATTTCAAAGGTTCGCTATTTCGAAGGTTCATTAATCTGTAAATTAAAGAAAAAGGTTCGTTATTCCGAGAGCTTGTCAATCTGAAACGAAATAATAAGGTTCGTTATTCCGAAGGTTTATTGATCGGAAAATGAAATATCTGAGAAAAATACTGAGTTAATTATTGAGCGCGGAAGATGAATGGGACATATTAACGTGCACTATTATATACACTTGAACATGTTACCAAGTATCGTGGGGTAGTATCCCTTATATTTTATGTAGGCCTATAATCGTGTTCAAACATGCATCACCACTGGACACAAACGGATACCAGTTGCTATTGGCTGTTTTTGTAATCACGTTGAGGATGCAATATACTTTATGTTTTCCTTCGGGGTCACCGACCCTAGCCTGTTCTCCATTTTCCATATGTAGGCCCTATACACATGACATTGTGCGTTAATTGCTTTAGAACAACGTGTAAAACAAGTCCCTTTATCTCTGTGTGTTCTCTCCCTCTATTAAAAGAAAAAAAAAACCACGAGAAAACAGATATCTTTGTCGTAGTACATGCAGATTATAAGAAGATTGCGCTCCTGTTTTGTAAATCATGGACGTGAATATAAACAGAAAATTATGTGACCTACCTTGGGAACTAATGCAGACAGATGCTGCTCTCTTACATAGTACTGATCTCCTGCGAAAGTGAAGAAAAGGATTATATATAGTTAGAGATTACTATTTCACAAACACACTTGATCACGGTATTATCATAGGATTTTAATGATACATTATACATCAGGAGTAACTCAAGTGGTTCCTTTAAAGAAAGCTTCATTTTTCTTATTGATTTCATATCAAAATTATCAAAATTAAATGAAGATTAGTGCAGATTCCATGGGATATTTGTAAGATGATGTCATCATCACTTCTGCCAATTTGAGTATGTGGGTATGACAGCGATTAGTACCAGTGTCTTATAAAAGTTTTTATTTCAGATTTTCTTCTGTAGAAATAAAACTAACTTCAACTTGAATATCGTGTGGAATTTCACTTCAATCGCATCTTGCTCTTCATTTTTTCTTCACAATAGCACTGACATGTCATCTAAGTATACAAAAGTGAAATCATTTGATTGTACAGATGTGATTATGGACAAAAGCGAACAATTACCGGTGAAAATGGGAATACAGATTGTAGTATACAATGACCTTCCATTTCCTAATTGTTTTTACTGTAACAGCACGGAGGCTCATGTCAAATTTTGCTACTTCCGTTTACAAAAATAGAAATAAAAATCAGGAAACTTGAGTCCTTGGCCTATTTGCAGTGATGGGGAAAACAAGGTTATGAATAATAACACGAAAAACATTAAGAAAACAACTCATACGATCGAATAGAGAAACAACACAAGGTCGCCATTTGAAATTCAACTTGGGGCTTTTGAAAGCTTGCTCGCATTAATAATGTTCAGTCACCGTTATAGTTATCTGTACTTGGGATTGTCCCGGCTTTAATCAAAAGCTAGGACTATCATTCATTGGTGATGCTTTCTCATTAGAAAAGTGAGTTTGAATGATAAGAGGGCAAAGAGACAGTAGGTATTATACCGTATGCCCCCCCCCCCCAAAAAAAAAAAAAAAATATATATATATATATATATATATATATATATAAATAGTGGGACCCCCTGCAATGATAACTTTAAAAATAGTGAATAAATCCAAATATTGTACAGTTTCAGGGTATGAAACTATAACTTATTACCCACATCTTACCGAAAACCTCATCCGATTTGGTTCAGTGGTCAAAGAGAAATGAGGTTTTTCGTAGAGCATGTCAGGAATTCCTTCCCTCCAAGTTCTGTCCATTGTGTTTACTTATTAAATATGCAGTTCCAAGAGCATCCTTTTTGTGCTTAACTCCAAAGAATCAGACCCATGACATGCTTTACAACGATTAACATTTCTCTGTGACCACTAAACCAAATCGAATGGGACTTTCTGCGAAATAAAGCTAAGGTGTTTTATTTTAAGACCCTGAAATAGCATTCAGACAGTTTTATCATATTGGAAGTTATCAATGCGAAAATTCGATTGTATAGCACATACCTTTCGCTATGGGACACTTGAAGAAATCCCCCTCGGTTTCTAAGTCTCCGAAGTCAAACGTGTTGCCATAGAAATGCATTTTGTTGTACTCGATGCTCACCTCGGCTTTTCCCATGACAACATCGTATTCTGGAAAGAAATATGGGGAGGGGGATCAGCGAAAGCAAGCCTTGATTAGAAAGCTTTTATCATCTTTGTCATAGGATAGCTCATGTCATGTCCACACTAAATCACATAGTAATCATGAATCTATGTTCGCAACATTTTTTTTTCTAACATTGGCTATTGTTTCAAGAGGTATAGGGATGTTACTTCAGAAAAAGTGTTGTGAATGCCAACAGTGTCAAGTTAAATTTGAGGTGCACTTGGAAAGGGTGATTAGATACTAGAACTGTTTGGTTGATGATAATTAAGGACAAAACGAAGGAAAGACTGTAAAGACGTATATGTACGTGTATATATATATACATATATATATATATATATATATATATATATATATATATATATATATATACATATATATATATATATATATATATATATATATATATATATATATATGTTCCAATTGATTCCATGCAGAGAGGACTGGGATAATAATGCCCAGTAACGCACTTTGAGCACTGCTCATATCTCATGGTGAAAAGGCTCTATAAAACATAAAATATAAAAAACAATGACGATAATGATGCCTATTATCAGTATCATTACCAATTTAATTCTAAAACTATTCACGCAGTGAAAATAATCAGTCATGATCACAATCATAGTGCATTTGTCAAAACAAATTTTGGATGGTAAAAGCGTGAACGCGGGTTGGCGGTGCGGTAATGACGTTACCAGATCGGAATGAAAACTGCAAAACAAGTCTTATCACACACACAAAGAGAGAGAGAGAGAGAGAGAGAGAGGGAGAGAGAAGGTGGCATCATAATTTAGGCACATCGTGTATGCGATGGTTCTAATAGTACAGTGACCCTCATTCAAATCCATTCACACAGTCACTATTTCCTTGAGCTATAGAGAAGCAAGGATGTACTCTGTAGGTATATACATAATGTATAATGAAAAACTAGTTATTATTGTACACTGTGGTCGTTCCCATGCATCTCCATGTTTCCTGTTGACGATACTGCCAATATGTCAAGAGGTGTTATATTACATTATAGCATCCCTTGACTGATTAAAAAACAAATCAATTTTCTACCCATGTATCTATGTTATACATCCATCTATCTACATTACGCCCATCCATCCGTCTATACATCTATCATATCTGTCTGTCTACATCTAAAATTTTGTGGCCGATCCTCCTGTTTTATTGCCTGATAATATCATCATGGAAATATGCTACTTTTTTCTATTTCATGTTGCATACAGCTTTCTGATGATGAGAATCGCCATAATAATGATATAGTGCTACGTATCTCTTTATGTGCTAAATATACTGTTGAAAGACATTTAAGAGAAAAGCGTTATTGTCGGAAACTTGCCCTAAGCTTTACAGTTGGAAATCTAAGCGGGGCTATTATTTCCACTATAGATTATTACAGGAATGACGTTAGAATGGCATAGAGTCAACAATTTACACGCCCTTCATGGACAACCTAATCACTCCAATGCATGTCATTGACCACTCATGGGGAGAACGGAATCGGGTCATTTTTTGATTTGCTCCAATTTTCTTTTCTTTTATTTTCTTTCACACATCTACTAGTAGTGAGGTGAAGAAAATCTGGGTTCACATGAATCCCATCATCCTTTCATGTGTTAATTTGCCAATAGGACGTTTGGTGTATGAAAGGGGTTCTTCGGTTACTCTGACCATGCATTTCATACATTGAAGTGCGAAAAGAGACGTCGATTCAGCCAAGTGATACTGACCTGTTGGTTACCTGTGTAGTATAAACGGAGAATCCAAATATAATCCAACCCATTCTCAACCTATATTTGGGAAGTTTAAAATACGATGTAAATGTCATGAACTTTGTACCGTTCCAACAACTGCACTCTCAAAAAATCGAAGAGTTGATTGATACGAATATACTGCAGTGGAACCATACCAGCTTTATTATAATAGCGCTCTTTGACTTTCAGTGTAAATTTGTAACCATTTATCTTAAACTGTCAGCATTCGTCATTCAAGTTCAAGTTCAAGTTCAATGGCATCTATTTCCAGCAAATATGAATATAATATGATTACAAGTAACATGCGGTCAATTTGAAAATGCTGAGGGCACATCTGTAGAAGAATAAATCATTGTTACCCCATATTTCAACCGCATATTCATTGAGCTATCTCCATACACTGAGATATCAATGGTAGCCATTATTTCATGGAAGAGGCTCCTAATCCTGCTAAATCTCCGACTGAACTAAACCGATTAATGGGTGACCTTTCCTTTCACGATGGGCCGATCGTCTGGCACTCCATTATCTTGTCTTATCTCTGTCTCTGTTGATCCTTGATACTTCTTGTTAACAAACGTCAACCCGCTATAACCCACAGACACCTTGTTGAATGACCTCACGTGAACAGAACATGATTGTTTCAATTGCTAGAAGATTAAGAGTGCTTTTACAACACGGATAACGATAATATGAAGATGAAAATCTATGTCCTTTCCTCCCACGAACGCATGGGTGTGACATCGTACCATCTATAGCCTAATTTTTGCGGAACGAAACATTAAATTGATCATTCGTGTTACAGGTCATGTGTGAAAATCTGCGCATCAGAAATCGATTTCTTTTTTTATGGGAGGGGATTAAACTAATCTATTCATGATTTATATTACGACAACTTTTTTTTTTTTTCATTCATCAGATCATGTTTTACGATGGAGCGCACGTGTGTGAATGTATTCCAACTCAGTAGTTGCGTGAATGCATTATTCTGCCATAACCATCAATCATCAGCGATGAAATTACTGCTCATAATGTCAATGCCACTTGCAGTGGTGTTTGCAATGATGCGAGTCTGAAGTGTTTTGGCCTTATAGAGTGGCGTCATGGGCCCGAATTCTCAAAGGTGGAATAACTTTATTACACCGCTTACTAGTATTCCGCCAATTTATTACGCCTCTTATGCAAATCAGGCCCTCGTGACGTAAAATGACGCGATTTATTCCCCGGAGGCTTTTATTCTCACAGGTGGAATACATGTAACTTATTCCCCGGAATAACTATTCCGCGGAATAGTTATTACAGCTTTGAGAATTCGGGCCAAAGAGTATATCATTATGCGTTTTCTTACTTGTAGTCTTAAAGACTACTTTGTTCAACCCCATTTTGATTTCGACCAGTTATCATTACAATTGATGTGTTATTACCATGTCCATTGTTTGTTTTTGCACATTGTTTACAAGGTAAAAGAAAATGTATTATTATTTCTGATGTAATATTCATATACGAGAAGTATGAAAATAAATGAATTGAACTGAAAGACAATAATTATCACTCTTCAGTCTTCATAATCACACTATGATAACGTCTACCTTTTGGTCATCGGCGGCAAAATTGAGTCCTGTGAAAAGAAAATTATAGAGGGGGATCTCAGAACCTCTCACAGGACAGGGATGAGGCAAACATAATATGGGTAACACTAATATTCTTACCTAGAGTGGTGTTGAAGATGATGACGTTCTTTAGACCTCCATTATCCTCATCGGGCAAGAGAAGGACTTTCCCCACGACGGGAGGGTCCTCATCATCTGAAATACAGGGGAGAGATTCGGTTTCCTCCATTTGTTAGCCAATTATTGTGTTAAACACGTTATAGAACAAACAAGTATACAGAATTCGACACAATGAACTGGCTTTAATACTAATGTAGACAGAGTCCCCCACCAGGCAAAGGGCCCATGGTAGAAGTTTCATCAGAATCAAAGATGAAATACGGCTGTTATGAAAGGTTAAAGTTTCACATGTTTTCACCGCATAGCGATGTAGGCCGCGACCCGTGACACACGGAAAACTCCCCCACGTCTCTCATTTTGGCTGTACCCAAATCTTCACTAAACTTCCTACCTGACATGAAATCAAGGAGAACAAGTTGCGTAGCCTTCTCGCAAAGTCATTGTGTAGTATTGTAATGAGTATGGTCCAGAAACTGCGGACGACTTACACGGGGAAAAAGGGGTTATGTCACTAGTCTTACTGTACAGATTATCGACCAAAAAAAGTCTATATAATATTGTGAAAAAGTGAACATTAACAAAGAGACAAACAAACTAAGGGAGAGTTGTGCGGTGATCGACTTACGACATCATCAACTCTTTCCCCTTGTATGTATATATGGTTAAAGCCCATTGCATATCACTATCTGGTGAAGACGTGCCTGTGTGAAACTGAAAATTCTCGTAGCTTAATTTCTCATTTCATTCCCGTTTTTTAACGAAACTTTTAGCGTTCTGTTCGCTTTGTTTTACTCTATTCAACAGGTTAAAACCTGAAATATATAAGTTTAAAACATAAACAGTAGATGGTTGTACTATAATTCTGTGAACACGTATTGTTTCACTGTACAGAAATCAAGATAATTTCACTGCAACCAAGATGACTGATAAAGAACAAAACCAAATCAATTATTGTTACACGACAAACTTCAATTACGAAAGCAGCGTAAGCGTGGTGCACGTGGAAGTGATATAGGTGATGGTTTAAGGGAAGTATGGTTACTGAACAAAGTAATAGCTATTTAATTTTCGTATCCGGGCAATTACCCCCGGAGGGCAATTACCCCCGGCCAATTACTGGTTAGTGGTAAGGTAAGAGTAAAGATTAGGGTTAGGGTTAGGTTTAGGGTTAGGAGTTTGGGATAGGGTTAGGGTTAGGTTCAGGATTAGGATTAGGATTAGGGCCAGGGGAAGGGTGCGGGGTAATTGCCCAGGGGGTAATTGCCCTAGACCCTTTAATTTTATATCATAATCCTATCTTCAATATTACCCACATTTTATCAGCATCAACTCAAATAAAGTTAGTTTTCATCAATATACAATAAACGATTTACAACTCAAATGAGGCTCATAATCTTAAAGGTTTTAATCTGTATTGGAAAGACATGCCGATTATTGAGTGCTAGTGTTGGCAGTACAATAGGCGTTTGTGAGGCCATCCGGGGTTTTGTTTCATGTCAAGTGTCTCAAATGGCAACTGCATATCTCCATTTTATACAAGCAGTATATGAAGTATAGTGTAGAATATATAATTTCGCTTCATATTTAAATGTTTATGGAAGAGTCAGTCGCTCATATCGAAGCAAAACAAAATAAGACACATCTCTTATAATCATCACACGGGGCGCACATTTATGTTGAAATAACGTACACATGAATCTCCATGGTAACAATAGCTCCCCTCTGAAGCGTATTGCTAATTATAGTGAACTTGATGAAATTACCACAGATTTTCTCCGAGTATGCATCTTATAAATATAGAAGCCCAGTCACTAAAATGAAGCATGACATTTAGATTGAATAACGGATAAAGTTCTACGCTAAACGGATGTTGAATAAGGCCGGCAGACAATGTCAGCTCAAGGATCTGAGAAAATATGCAAGAGAAGACAACAGAAGATGACGCTTCATCATCTCTTTGTCATGTTAAACCCTAGCAGGATGAAGTGGTATGGATGTGAGATATATATATACATATATATATATATATATATATATATATATATATATATATAGTATATAATTATCTCTCTCTCTCTCTCTATATATATATATATACATATATTCCACCCGAGACTTAATGTTTAAAGGGCAGATAGTTTGGAAAGTAAACAACTAACGCGACAGAGGGGCATCATTCTTAATGAGCTTGAGACAAGGGTGCTAAAATTAGTATATTTGCCAGGCCTGTGATTCATGTTCGAGTCTTTAATATTCATGCTTCGTTTTATCGTTTAGCCTCACTTAAAGGCTGTCTCTCCGAAACGTGGAACCTTTTCCACTCTATTTTGTCATCTTCAAGTATTTTGTGAGGTATTGATATAAATAACATACAGTAGTTTCCTTCTTCATCGTGCGGTGGTCAAAGAGGTTGCCTTCACTCACGGCAGACATTATATAGTGTTTTCATGCCAAGAACTGACCGCCATTATATAATTTGGTGAGAGGCGGCTAAAAGTCTTGAACGAAGCCTGGGTTAAGTGTTGATGACCGGCACATCTTGACGCGAGTAACTATTTTCTAATCCATGGCCGAGCTACCGTAATTGATGTTTTCCTGACCACTCCATGTATGACTGCTCTGAATGCCCTCTTGATAGTTGCGAAACTTTAAACATGCACCATGATGATTGTCTTTTCGCGAATGGGTATAGCAGTTTTCTTTTCAATGTTGAATGCAGCATGATACTTTATTCAATCATATTGTGCAAGCCGTAGCTCCCTCACCCCAACCCCTTGGTCTCTCTCCCTCTCCCCCCTCTACTGCTTCAGGTTTATTGGTCTTCACAATGGTCCACTACACTACTGATGAACGTCGTATTACCATACAATAGAATAGGGCCTACATTATTCACCAAAATGCTCATTATGAGGCATAAACACAACTCCGTCGGGGGCCACAAGATTAGGACGTGCATGCCTCACTGATTCGGCCCAATTTGAATATAATGCTACGGCTCGCTGTTTTCAGAGAGACGTTTAGGATGCCTTGACCCTGTACACTCACCAAGCGCCTTCGAATTACTCATTAACACGGTCCGGCGTCTAGTTCAGTACTCCGTAAAGTTTGTCAACAACTTTGACGTTAATGCTCATGATACCCGTGACTCTACGGGGGTCGCTTATAGAGATTTTCATTGCAAGTGAGAGTAGCGATGAAACTATCGCATAAAATGGGAACTTTTCATGATTGGTGTCGAAAGATTCGCCATCCACACCCCATCAGGATGCGCTATAAGGATATCGTTATCTTCATAAGGAGGTTTATAGTGTGATACCTCCTTGGACCTTGGTTAACCGTAATCCCAACATGCGATTTTGAGTGCCTTGAGGTGTTGTATGACCCTACAGCGACGATGTAAAGAAGAGACCAAGAGCATCTCCAGGAAGTAGGAGAGGACAGTTGGGTCTTACCATGTACTTCCTGATTGTGCTCTTGAATGACTGATAAGTCATGTGCATTCAATTTCTACTGAATTATTAAAAAAAAATGTGGTCAACTAAAAGAACGTCTGTACAAGGGAGTGGGAGAGAATAGTTTTATATTACGAGTGTACTTAGTGATTGCTCAGGAGTGATTGATAAGTCAAAATGATCGAATTCCACGTCTATTTGATTATTTCGAAATGTGAAATAGAAAAATCTGTGAAAACGAAATACAAACAAATGCATTTTTGTTGTTCTTTATCCGTGATAATACCTACCACAATACGCCCAGATGTTGCCTAGCTCCACGAAGTCGTTGTCTTTCACCCACTTATCCCAGTCAAAGAACTTGATACCATGACGACCACGCCCATTGTGACGTACTCCATCTCCCTCTCCAGCCTCCACCTCCCCATCTCCATCCTCCGTGCGTTCTCCACCATTGCCACCTGCATCACGTAACTTCTCGTCATCCCCGTCTTCCTTCTCAACATCTACAATAGGTACCTTCTCCTCCTGGTCTGCCGCGCCCACGCTTTGCTTGTTGGCTTGCGCGGCATTCTCTACCTCACCATTGTCTTCTTCTTTGATGGCATTTACATCTGCATCTGCATCATCACCCACATCTACCATTTGCTTAATCTTGTCGCTCTCTGCCTTTGCTGGTTCCTTCGTTGTCCTTTCCTTGATCGTATTTATCAAGTCATCTTTGCCAACGTTCACTCCTTGGTTCTCATCCTCCGCTGATGCGATGACTTTGTGTGCCTTGAAATGATGAAATCTGGGTTTGGCCTCGATAGGCTGGGCCTTCTGCTCCATTCGGTTAGCTGCCAGCAGGTCTTCGGCCGATTCATGGTTGAAGAACTTCAGATACAGACCTAATGTCACACATACGGTGCACAGCACCCCGATCAGCAGCCGTTTGCCTGACATCCTCCTCCGCGAGAGACCAAACAGAGCACGAATACATCCAGTTGTTTGCCAAAGCATCATATAACACCAACCAGCCAACACACAATGCGAGCGCGGGGTTTGATTCGGACGCAAACGCGCGCAGTGTACAAAATCGTCTGCTCTTGTGTTGTGATCAGCTGGATCACACGTGCTGCTCGGCTGCCGAGTACCTAGAAACCGCAGCTCAAGCTCTTCCCTGCTTGCGGGTCAAAAATGTCAACAATCAGCCCATGTACAGCAGATTTGGGGTCGGCAAACTTTTGTCGCATCGACCAACCGATCGGGGAATGCGTGAAGCCCGTGAATACCTTTGTAGCTCTTCGCGGAAGAGGATGTTCTTTCTCCCTGGAACAACTGGGATTTCGTTATTCAACAATGGTTGACTGGTTTGCAGCAGCAGGAATCAGGGCGATGTCTTCGCGATCGAATCTAGAGAAATGGAGAGCGGCTCAAACGGGACCTCACGATTAGCCCTGCTCGACTGTTCTGTCATCTTATCTCTCTGAGATGAAGAGCAAACGGACTAAAATGAACGAGGGCAATAGACATGCTTAAAGTGCATGTTGGCGTACTTGCAGACGGTGGAAGAACAAAGTCTGTCGTACTAAAACGTTTGTAGCTATATCTAACTCGACGACAATCGCAGTGTGCAAACAATGTTCAATGTCAGTGGTACAGAATAATAAAATCACGTACATGCAAAAAAAGGCAGAATCCCCTTTGGTAGGGTAAAAGCAAGACTAATCACAAGCAATACCCGTGAATGTAAAATTGTAAGGGCTATATTCCTGTGCCAATAACAGCTGGCCCTAAAGAATCATAATGGCGATTTTCATACAGTGTCTTTGCACTACTCTTGACTCGGCGACGGCTCTGATGTTGAGTAGATTTGTATAGTGTAGGATATTGTTCCCGCGAGGGCTTGTCCATCGCGGCTGGCCTGCAGTGAACTTCAAAATCGACCTCAATCCAAAAGCTTGCCTAACCTTTATTCACTGCTTTCTATGCTTCAATATTGATTGTTGTTATTATAATAAAAACCTGATTCAAAGGTCTGAAATTTTATAGTCTCTTCAAACGCTTTGTCAATTACTCATCATAGCATTTCATTTGTTTAGCAACAGTGGCGTATCTAGGGAAAACGGCGCCCGGGGCAAGCACGAAAATTGCGACCCTAATTTCTGAAAAAGTGTTCAACCCCAACACCATCCCGGTAGGGACTTTAAACAAAGTCAACATGATGCTTTTTCAAGCACTTAAAAGGGATCTTTTGAGGGTGATTTAAATGTAATGAATTTTGATAGATTTTGGCGAGCGAGCTCAGCGAGCGAGCTGAAAATTTTTGTATTTCAGCTTAAAAAACATGGAATTCTTGTCATTTTTGCTTATTAAATCTCACAATTATAGTGACGACCTTATAGATAACGATTTATACCAACAAACTGAGGACTTGAAAAAATACTCTAAATTAGTACGAGCGAGTGAGCCGAAATTTGTATATTTCTGCGTCATCATTACGTTTTTTTCTTATCTTTTTTGATTTTTTTTTGCGCCCCCTCCCCCGTATGTTCGAAACCGTTGGCGTCCTCTTTTGATCCAATCGGCGATCGCTTCTGAACGAATGAAATTGCAGTCGCTGCTCCGTGTAACATTTTTCCTGCTAAATATAAAATGACATGAGTGAACACAATAGACATTATCATTTTGTCCGCGTCATCGTCACGTTTTGTTCTTATCTTCTCTTTTTTTTTTACAAATTTTGGCGAGCGAGCCGAAAATTTTTGTATTTCTGCTGACAAATCATGAAACTCTTGTCATTTTTTTTTATCAAATCTTACAATTCTAATCAAGATATAGTGACGGCCTTATAGATAACCATTTATACCAACAAACTGAGGACTTGAAAAAATACTCTAAATTAGTACGAGCGAGTGAGCCGAAATTTGTATATTTCCGCGTCATCATTACGTTTTGTTGTTATCTTGTTTGATTCGGGGTTTTTTTTGAGCCCCCCCCCCCCCCGTATGTTCGAAACCGTTGGCGTCTTCTTTTGATCCAATCGGCGATCGCTTCAGAACGAAAGAAATTGCAGCCGCTGCTCCGTGAAACATTTTGCCTGCTAAATATAAAATGACATGTGTGAACACAATAGACACTGTCATTTTGTCATCATCACGTTTTGTTCTTACCTTCTTTTTTATCTAAATTTTGGCGAGCGAGCGCAGCGAGCAAGCCGAAAATTTTTGTATTTCAGCTCACAGAACATGGAATTTTTGTGTGAACACAATAAACATTGTCATTTTGTCCGCGTCATCATCATGTTTTGTTTTTATCTTGTTTGATTTGGTTTTCTGCCCCCCCCCCCCCTCCTCACCATTCTCCCTCCCCCCTTCCGGGCGAGTTTTTTTTTTTCCTTCTTCTTCTCCTTTTCTTTTTTTCTTCTTCTTCTTCGTTTTTTTTTTCTTTTTTTTTCTTCTTCTTCGTTTTTTTTTTTCGTTTTTTTTTTTGCGCCCCCAAGGAGTGGCGCCCGGGGCACGTGCCCCCCTTGCCCTCCCCCCCCCCACCCCTAGATACGCCACTAGCAAGCATTGGGAAATTCGGCGGTATAAAGCTGCTTGCAGTTGATAAGAATGTATGCTCTCCAGGGCATTAACCGTTCAAAGAATTATTGCGATTAAAGGGCCGTGGAGAAGGAGGGCACGTTTACTTTTCCGAGTTACACATGTGCGTGCATGATGATGCTAATCTTGAAATACATGAAACCATGCCTAGGGAGCACTAAACGAAATATGGTTATTGTTATGAGAGAGAAAGTGAGGCGGGGGGGGGGGGCGAAGTGTGGTGCGGAGAGAAAACAGTTATAAGTAGTGCTACATAGATTGCATTGTGTTATGTGTAGTACTATATATTATGATACCTCTTTTTGTCGCTATTTCGGGACTGAAACTCCTGTTCCAAAACTGAAATACCACTTAAAATTTAGATTTCTTGTATACATAAGCAATTATAAAGACAGAACCACCCACGCTGAACGATGGGAAAAATTCGAATCAATTGGAAAAAATCAAACAAAAGAAAGTCGGTATTGAAATCTTAACTTTTCTCACTCGTTCTAACGATACATTGGTGTTGACGAAGTGGCGTTGCATACTCTTCAAAATTGTGCCCTTTCTCGCTGAATTTATCATTTGCATGGACGTCGATATTAAGTGGGTTTAGTCTGGGTTGTGGTCTCTTCAGAGCAAGGACATAATGTAGGCCAGGGTCTCTACCATTATACCATGCAGGCAAGACTTGTGTTTTCTGAACCTTAATTCACATGTCCCTTAATTACCAAAGTGAAAAAGAAAATAAAAGTAACCTGCTACTTACTAAAATTGCTCATGAAAGTAACCCGACTAACAGACCAGGAAAAAACGAAAGTGTCGGAAATGGGTCGCAAAGAACTGCAACAACAATACCTTTCCGGAGTACAGCGTTTGCCACAGATTGATGCCAAGTGGGGAAAAAAAAAGTTTGTTGAACTCGAGCAAAACGATGACAACAACGCATCGCGACCCCTAGCGAGAGTTCACCCATTGTTGTTGAACGTGTGAACACTGGGTCTGGAAAGTTACTTGAAATAAGGAAAAGCGATGAGCGCATGACAGAGTGTGGATTATATCAGTACTCATACCGGTGAACAGCTATAGCTGTGATTTTTGTCTCATCTCACGTGAATCTTTGTTCGTTTTGTGTGTGTTTGTGTTCTAAGTTTCTTATTTGATATTTTGTATAGGGCTTAAATGTGTCTAATTCCTAAACATCTCCACTTCATACATAGGGCCTATACTTTCGCACATTCAATCTTCATCTGAACTTCTTGAAAACACTGTCAGTCCTTCCCAAAAGATCTCCTCTCCGCCTCTCTCTCTCTCTCTCCACACCATATGATATATATATATATATATATATATATATATATATATATATATATATATATATATATATATATATATATATATATATATATATAAAGAGAGAGAGAGAGAGAGAGAGAGAGGGAGAGAGATATACGTATAGATGTATATTCGATAGTGTTTATATCTGTATATGTGTTTAAAAAATAAAGTTTGTGTGAAAGGAGATACTTGAATTGACACTGACTGAGAAAGTTGTTCGGAAAAGTTGATTGACCTCAAGAAACGGGCGAATAGAAAGCCACTACTTAACGCTACACGAGGAGATAGGAGAATAAGTGTGACTTGACAAGTTGTGTAGTGGAATGTTTTTATCAACCAAAATGACGTGAATAAGGTCATGTTATTTAACAATGGCAAAAGGGATGGTAGTTTTGGACCAAAGATTTAACGTTACTTTCTTCGTCCTTAAACTGCTGCCACCCGCACCTTACCACTTTAGCAATATAACGTTACACGAAAGTGAAAAACTAGTTTAGAGATTCATGATAACAACATTGTAATTTGAGTGTCAAATTCTCATCTATAGACAGGCACAGATATTACGTAACGTGTGGCTGTGAAGGTCAAATGATTATGTTTTCATTTGATTCACCTTTTTCGATTTTTCCAAGAAACATCCTTGCTTCTTGCCAAAAATGTAAAATATACAATCATCTCCATTAAAAAACAAAACAAAACAAAAACAAAAAACAGAAAACAAGACTTATACATCAAGATTATTGTGTGTGAGCATTGTCACGGTGGTTTAAGGTAAAGGATGATGATTATGGATTTTTGATAGAAAGTCCTGGATGATCTAGAAACGAGTGCACATCTCAAACCTAAGGAAAAAAAAGACAGGCTAATCAACCAAAGTTCATAGTAAAAAACTGAGGCTCTTCTATCAAATAAATTACGCTGCCTCAACCTCGATAATATTCTGGCTGTTAACATTTGTAGGTCCATGCTGTTAACAAACCAATGGAGCGTTTTCATTGTTCTGCTTTCACAGTTTTCACAGGGATGAAAATTCCAAATCAGGAAACACACCCACGATCACCCGACCGACTTATTTCCTTCCCAACATGTGATTCGTTGGCCTTCAGCATATAAAAGTTCGTCCAAAGTAGAGCTGCTGGGGTCATGAAACTAACTTCCGGTATCACATATTGTTTGTTTGTGTTTGTCACTTATTCTAAAAAGAAAAAAAAATGAAAAAAAAAAAATCTCGCTTGCATGAAAATTGGGCGAATTTCACTTAGAGCCAAGATTCACAAAATTGAAAGTTTTTGTCTACACAATGTGAGTATGATATACTCGTATAAATCTTTTAATGGTCGGCAATTCGTTTTAGTTTAAAGCCTCGAGAAAGGCCGTCGTCTCCAATTCTCGAAAGTTTAATGCCGCAAATGTTCTGATTTTACAGCTATATACTATACACTTTTTTTTGCAGATTCTGTTTCTATCTCTCGGGTATGGGTTGATAGACATATGTGTATGGATAGAAAGTAAAGACATGCAGAAAGAAAGATCTGTGGAGGGAAGAAATGCCATATGAAAGAACAAAATAAAACAGATGGCTTGAGTATATTATGCGGGGGGTGGCGACGGAATTCTCGGGTATCCGCTTGTTGTCAGTCCAGATTTCATCCCCGCCTCACCAGTTTAAAATCTTGGACAGATCATTTCAAAATTGACTGATGTGCTACACGAGATTAAGACGCGCTGATTAGAATTCGGGCAAAATTTGTCAGAGTCAAGGCCAGTAAATGTCAACAAAAACAATAACAAACAAAACAACAAACACACAAAAGCAATCATTTTTTTTTTTTTATCAGCTATCTCTTGATGCACAGAAAGGTCCGAAGGTAGACCTATAAATATTATTCGGTTTATACAAAATTTGGTGAAATAATGAAAAACCAAGGCTAAATGTAATGTCAATATACAGTCTGCCAAATTATGTCATTCTATTCTATTATAAAATCAGCCTGGCATATTATATGAAAATATGTAATTTTCATGAAAGAAAATATCATATGAATAGATAATAAGGGTGAAATGACGGGGATGAAAATCTTATTGACAAGGCCAAAGGTCACTGAGCAATAATTCGTTAAGCAACTATGAAATTAAATCAGAATGAGATAAATTTCCTTTATGCAAAGGATAAACCATAACTGTCCTCAGGGTTAAATGTAATTGTAAAGCGCCTTGAGCATTCAATCAAAGTGGAGAACGGCGCTATAGAAATCGTATGTATTATTATTATTATTAATGGTGATGGGTGACCATCTCCATAACTAGGAGTCATTTAGTTTAGCGATAATCATGTACTGATAGTTTGAAAAGCCTGGATAGAGATATACCAGACGACTGGGCACGGCAAGCGAATTTCCTATGGGATGGAGTTCTTTTAAGATGATTTCCATGACAAACACTCGAAATTTCTGTGATGTATCTTCACATTATCTTTACTGATAACCGATTCGTTATAATTGGATATCTGGAGATGCTCCAAGTCACAATGAGGTCTTTACACTTTTTGATTTGGGTGATAAACTTTTACTTTAAGTGCAATGATGTTGTAGGCTATGTTTAATTTGATCTCAAAGTTTTGAGTTTTCTTTTTGGCAATCCTGGGTTTTAGGGGCTAAATCATTTTAGGCTTCTAACTTCAGTACAGCCATATGTAACTTACCTCCGCTGAAATTGAAAAAAAAAGTGATATATCTATCAAAGTAATATGATTAAATTTAGGTGGCTTTAGAGTTTAAAGGGATAGTATAGTATTGGTTGAGGTGAGAATTCAGCAGAGTTTTTAACTTTTAGCGAGATACTTGAAAAAACATTTTATAAGTGGAATTCAAAGTTCATTTGATGAAGATCGGTTTTGAAATAGCTGGGATATCCAAAAACAAAGTAAAACAGGGCGATCATAATAAACTGTGGGTCCCATGTTATAGGATTGCTTTGTTTTGAATATCTCGGCCATTTCAAAACCAATTTTCATTTCTATTAGAATTATATGCTTTTTCATATTTCAGTATAGCCTTATTCTTATCATTAGTTTTATTTTTCTTTCTTTTTTTCATTTTAGTGAAGAGCCTTTTTTTGGGGGGGGGGGGTTATAACAGTGTCAATATAAGTGAAAAGAAAAAAATGGCATGAAATGGAAAGTAATGGATGGGATGGGTATTTTGATAGATGTACACACACGTACAACCGCAGACACATTGCATGGCCTCTGCAATTATAATACATGTATGTATACGTATATATATATATATATATATATATATATATATATATATAGTCTTGAAGAGCTTGCTTGTTAAAGGCGCTAAATCCAATTCTTATCAATTGATTTAGCGCCTTTTGTTTGAAAGGTCTTCAAATATATATATATATATATATATGTACATATATATATATATATATATATATATATATATACATACATATATTATAATTCATTTATTTATATAATTAGTCATCACGAAATCCTGATAGAGTCACTGATCTGGTTTTCATTTTACAATGCAGGATAACAATCTAAAAATCTTTGTACTTGTTATCATGCCCTCTTAACAATATGTTTTAGATGCTGATGATTTGAAACTGATAACATTAGGAATTCAATTCGTAAATTTCCCCCTTAGAACGTTTTGTAACGTCTCTCAATGATCAAGCAATTGATTTTGATTTTTATACGTATGGTTATGAAATTATTCCTTTCATGTCAATGTATATTTTTTGTATGATGATGTACATCTGTGCATTTCGACCTTTGGTCGCCAGTCAGATTTTGATAAAGACCTTTTCAATTCAATTCAATTCAATTCAATTCAATTTATGAGACCAAGCGCAGAGAACGGAAGTACGTGTGGTTTCTTTTTATTTGGACACAAAGCAAAAATATTTTTAAAGGTGTTCATGTTGTCATGAACTATTGTGACATTCGGTGGCAACCACGATATTGTATTCAAATGACAGTTAAGGCAATATTGTCTGCCTATACAGCACTACTAAAATTATAGGAGTGTATGAAAGGTGTGTATAACAGGTTTGAATAAGTGAATGTTTGATAACATTCAAATCTTTGAACAATGATCTGGCGGTCCCCTATATACCTAAACCTAGTAAGTCATTATTGCTTTTAAGGTTATCATGGTTATTATGACTCCATACACACAACCTAATATGGAAATAATTACTTCTTATTGGGTTTACTTGAAAAAAAGACACTAAAAAGTAGATTCAATAATGAATACAACTATAAACAAAATCGAAGAAAAAATATTCAAGTTAAGGGGAGTCGTCAGCCGTCTTCAAAATGAGGGCGCTATTATAATCATACATGTAGTTGTACAAATATAGAGTCAATTTGAAGGGACTCGAATTGTTTGTGTAGTGAACAGTGCCTTACAAATCTTGAGCGTAGATGGCTCTGGTTGCGATCGGTAGTGTAGAATGATTAAAGGGCAAGTTTACCTTCACAATTATACATTAGGACTGGGAATGCAGCAATATTGGTAGAACACATCAGTAAAAATTTGAGAAAAATCCGACAATCCGTTCAAAAGTTATGAAATTTTTGAAGATTCAATACCGCCACCGCTGGATGAGACGACTACAGTACTACAGCTTGCCATGCCACATGCGTAGAACAGTATAAAGAAAAATAAGATTCAAAACACATGTAAAGAGAATTCAACAAATGAATATTTTCACTTTTCTCGCATAATAAAAGAGCACTTGACTTGCCTCTTTCAGAGAGCAGGGGGAAAGTCAGCAATAAAAAAAGATTTCGTGGAATTCTATTTATTTTCCTTACATCGTTCTACACATAAGACATCACACAGTGTAGTAGTTTTCTCATTCAGCAGTGAATACGCAAAAACTTTAAGATTTCATAATTTTTGAATAAATGGTTTGTCCGATTTTTCTCAAACTTTCATTGAGGTGTTCTCATAGGATTGCTGCAGTCTCTCAATCCACAGGATGAAGGTGAACTTGTCCTTCACGTGCACAGTTACATTTTCTCTCTCCTTTTTTTTTCTCTCTCTCTCTCTCTCTATTACATATATATATATATATATATATATATATATATATATATATATATATATATATATACACGTATTATGGATGGTATACGTATAAAAATATGTGTGTTTCTATTTATTATGCATGCCTTCACCGTGCACTATACACTACTGACACTCTATGCTCACTCTAAATGACATCTTTCGTATAGTCATGATTGGTCTGTGTCAATGTATTTGGCTGCACAACATTCTTTCATGAAACTTATTATATCTTTTTTTACAATAGGGGAGGGATAAAGCAAAACTTATTTTTCAATTCAGTTAAATGCAATTATACTTTATTTCCATCCAGCAAAGGGAAATACATAATATAAGTTTGGATATGACAAAGTAAAATTCAGAGCCCAAAATCATCATCTACATTCTACAGTATCTTTATTCACTTTATTATGTTCGGATATCCGAAATTGTAATGAAAATTTTAATTAAAAAATGAATATAATGAAAGAAAACTGCCGGTCCCGAGGACTTCATTATTGCTGCATGAAGTCCCCTGTGTTATTTACATCTGACAAATTATAATACATTGTTGTAACAATTTGTATAAAATACAAGTCATAAAATACATAACATATACATGTATGTACCAATGAATAAAAGAAAAATTGTATACTTTGCAATGGTGAACAAAAGGCATATAAAGCGATAGGAAAAAGAGTGATCTACTGAAAAGCTGATCCTGTAAGACTTATGTCACTCAAAAAACAATAGGCAAGTAACCTATACATCCAAAATGCATCTGTGTACAGTATGTGCATTTGATGAATGATGATAACGCAGGTACTATAAAGCATATTTTAGACATGCAGTGTATATACATGCTTGTTTAACAAGGACTGTCTAAAATTTGCTTTGTAGTTCCTGGGTCACATCAAAAGTGCAGAGGAAATTCAAACGTACAAACTTAGAATGAGATTTCAATATTACGGCACATCAGACATTATTCATTGAGCTGCGTGTACATAATTATAGTCACAAAACTAGAAATGTTGCTATGCGACTGGTATGCCTCTGCCATAGAGCATGATTCTCCTAATAGGTGTATAGTACATCTCGACAATGTGTGATGACAGCTTCACATAACTGGCAAAATATTAAAATGATAGGTTTGTCACAAATGTATTGAGTGCTCACTTTCCTTGAACTATATACGTTTAACTGGATGAATGGTTATATTTTTTTTGAGAGAGCATGTGTTCAGGGATTTGAGGACTATTACTTGATCTAATCTGACCTTTTTTAAAGTTTATGCATCGAGTATAGTTTTCAAGGTATGGAGAAAAAGTGTAATTTCTGTATTAAATAGTAGATTGTTAGCATTTCAACCTGGCCTTTGACCCTTGACCTTTGACCTTAGAATTCCCAAGAGAATCAACTGTCAGGCAGAGCATGCATAAATATGTGCTAAGTTTCAAGATACCTTGAGCCACTTCGAAGATAATATTATGGCGAGAGACCTTTTGACCTATGACCTTTTTGCCAAAAACTTCTCAGAGAATCTCTGTCGGGTAATACATGTATACACCAAGTTTCGAAAAAAAAAAAATCCTGCAGGCATTGCATAATATGAGAAAAAAAGTGAAATTTTGAAGAGTTGACCTTGACCTTTGACCCATGACCCCAAATTCCTCCATATAATCACTGCCAGTCAGTACCATTTCCGAGATGTGGAGAAAAAAAGTAAACAATTTTACTTGACCTTTAACCTTTGACCTCATGACTCAAAACTCTCACCAAAGGATCGTTATTGGGTAGTACATCCACTAAGTTTCAAGAAAATACCTTGAAGCATTGCATAGATATATAGATGGGGAAAAAGTGAAATTAGCATTTGACCTTGACCTTTGAAGTTTGACCTTGAGCATCTGCACCCAAAAGTTGACAGGCACAACTTCACCATCTCATACACATACATGCCAGGCTTCATTAAGATACCTTTACCGGTTTTTTTAGTTACGATGTCCACAAAATTGATTACAGACGGACGGAAGGACGGACAATCCGAAAACATAATGTCTCCGGCACCAATTCGTGATTGAGGCATAAAACACACAATCAATATAAAGAGGATTTTGCATGAGAACATCAAGTGACAAGACGAATCAATATTACTAAAATGACTGATAATCCTATCAACCTGTGTAACATGCCTGAACGATATCTAACCCAGAAAAGAAATCGTTCTTGTTTTATTTGATATTATTTCATTAAATCGATTAGTTTGTCATATCACCATTAACTACTACCATGTTCAGACACAATGTACACACAACTGTCATGAACTATATAATCACCAACGCATTATTCATTGCACAACTGGCATATATTTACTTACACTGCAAAGAGAAAAAGAGAAACTACACAATACAAAAACTTTCCAAAATTTAAGTGAATGATGAATATATCACTATCACGATGAGTTTCAAAGAGTTCGAATGATTTCTTTTGAAGTCACTGATGTAAACATACCTGTTTCTGCATCAAATCATCTGAATACATACATTTAAGGTTCCTAAAAGCTTGCTTTGTTCAAGTTAATTCATATTTCGATGTATTTTTAGATAACTCGGTATTATTCGTCTTGGTAAACTCCTACAAAGGATAAAACATGCTGAAATATTATGCAGTATCATATCATATCGAGGCGATAATAAGTTTATGCCCCACTCATTTTCTGACAGTTTACAGAGTCCTCTCTTTCAGCGCCATTATCATCTTTCCGACCTCGGTTTAACCAGGCGCACTGATGAGATACACCTCCTCACAAAGCACTAAGTCAACTGTATACAGGAAAATACCGAAAACTGGCAACACAGAACACTGAACGATAATAGTGCCAGGACTTATGATAATAAAACGAATAATGATAATAGAATAAAATGATATGGCATCACATGACATGACATGACATGACATGACATAACATGGTCTTAATTACCCAGGTTGCTGTCTTTTGTAGATTTATTTCATACTCTTACATATATCACCGTTTATAATTATGTATTATGTAAGAAAGATTCATTATCTGACTTCTCTTCAATACATTCAAAGAGCAGCAGCTCGTCGATATTTATCAGCTATATCTCCACACCCACTTGAATCCTTACAAACTCGGTCGTTGTTCTCCCAATGTCCTTACTTGTAGTAGGTTATAATATTGCTGCAAAATGTGACCTTTCTGTATTCTATTTAGTAACACTTATTTGATCTGATCTTTGTTCGTCTTAATCGGTTTTCCCAGTTATAGTATGGTCTAAAAAATATCTGTATTTCATACTTCCCTTATATCCGCGGGACCTGCGGCTCTACAAGCTTGCTTTTACGCAGGCCCCATCATATTTTTCGCATTATGACCTTAGTTTAAATTGCATGTATACAGACCTTGTTTTTATACCAAGACAAACTTTTGAACATTCCCGTGAAGTTCCATTTGAATTATGTTCTGCATAATTTTCGTATTTATGTATTTTATTGCGATATATGTGAGAAATATGAAAATAAACTGAGATGAAATGAAATGAAAATATTTACTCGGTGCGGTCACCTCCAATACATTACCAAAATTTATGAGCTGAGTTTGAAACGGATCAATTTGAACTGGGAAAGAAAATTGCAGATGAAAAGTAACAAATCCTCGCACAAAACACAAAACCAAGCTTAAAGATTACTCCATTCATCAATATAGCCGCTTGTATCCCGTTGAGCACGGTCAATTCCGAACGCACAAGGTCAATCGCCCCACGGAGCACTTCTGGGAATGTAATCGTAGTTCCCCATCCTTTCTCCCAGCTACCATACAACCCGTGGTGTTTCTGACAGCTAAAACAGGACGAAGAAAACAGAAATCCAAAAGAAGTGTTACCATCTTACATCTTAACTGCTACGCTGACATTGGAATTTTGTTTGTTCGGTTTTTTTTTCTTCTTCTTCTTTGGGGTGGGGGTGGGGGTGGGAGGGGGTCCAATGTCCATGGCATAGCTCGGAAGTGAATTCTACCCAAGACTTGCATCTCTCATGAATAGCGCAATTTCACGCCATGCATAATTTGGCTTTGACAAATCATAATATATAATGTGCATAAAGGTCCACATAATAGGCCTATACACAGCAAGCGTCTTTATGCGCAGGCGATGATATCACGGACATGGTGAACTATGACGATGATGATACACGTGTAATGATGATGATGCTGATGACTATGACAGTGATGTAGTGCACTCCGTACGCTGTGTTTGATCCCTTTTAGAATCATGTTAGATGCTCAGTTTAAATAAGATGTATGTATGTTTCTTATTTGTATAATTTATTATGGTACACATTCTAATGGTAAAATGAATAATCTGATGTATAGCTTGTGTTAATGGCAGCTGTAAACATGTTTCCTGATCGTTTCAGCAAACGACTCGTGAGACATGGGGCATGATATAGTGTGGCACAGTGACCACAGTCGTCTGATGCTTGTTAGTCTGAAGGCTCTTTTTCTCTAAAAAAAAATAAAAAAGTCCGGAAGGTTTGTTAATCTAAAATTAAATATGTTTCGGTAATCCAGAAATTAAAATTACTAACCTTATTCCGTTTTCGGATTAAGGAACCTTTAGAATAACGATTTTTTAAAAGCTTTTATTTGTTTTTAAATCGTTGACCCTGTAAAACATCGTGGATTTTTTTGGCAGTCTTCTTATCCTACAATGGCTGTAGAAAAAAAAAAGTTTAAAGTTCGTAACTTTTGAACGGAATGTCCGATTTTCCTATTATATCCGATTTTTTCCTATAACCCCACTGATATTTCTGCATTCACCCAATCAGCTTTTACATATCAAAGCTTGGGTTTCTATGCGATCTTGGCCATAACGATACTGCCGTTTGTTTCGTCATTTCTGGTGAGAACTATCTACTTCCTTTGACTTACCACACAGTGGCGACACACACACACACACACACACACACACACACACACATGAAACGAGAGATCTTTGAATTTCAACTCTGAAAATGAAAAAAAAAGCTCCATCTGCCTCCCACTGAAAATGAAAAAAAAAAAAAAAAAACGCCCTCAATGCCTCCCGTGGATCGCAGCCCCTGCACATGAGAAAATGATTATTATCTTTGATATAATATTGAGCACTGAATGCAGGAAAATATTTCTTCGAATTAGTTATTATCCTTCACATTTCCCATTGTAAACGGAGTCAGGATTTGTTCCCAAAATGTCGCAGTCACAAGATTGCGGCAATATAACGTTACCATCATGGTCTTTGATTTGGAATAATTGATGAAAAGAACGTGTTGTTATTCTTGACGATGATGTTGTTGCTGTTGTTTTTCAATTGCTACCTCCGCCAGGAGGTGTAACCTACGGTCGGCGGAGGTCATTTGATTTGATTTGATTTTTTTTTTATTTCTATTTTTGGTTCCACATTCAGACGTAATTATTAGGATAATAAGATCATTAAGGGCATAAAATAAGCTTAATTTCCCAATAACTCAAGAACGGATGATCGGATTTTCAGTTATAGGACAATTACCCCTTGGAAAACTACCCCTGACACTTTCCCAGACACTTATCTTATTCCTGAGCCTAACATTGACCCTATCCCTAATCCTCACTTTAACCCTATGACTATCCGGTATTTACATCATCTAATTGTCATGGGGGGGGGGGGTGGGAGTATTGGCCCGATACGCGGATTTTCACCAAACTTGAAGAGTGTGTTTATCATAGAGTAGGAAGGAAACGACTAAATTTGGGGGTCATAAGGTCAAAGGTCGTAAAGAACATAAAATAAACTCAAAAGGATGGTGTAGTACTAGTTGAGGTGAGGATTCAGCCTTTTAACTTTTCAATCTCCTCCCCCTCCCCCCCCCCCACCACCACCACCTTTAAGTAGCCCTGTATCATAGATAGTCTTGATTTTCTTCCGTTTGGTTCGTTGGTTGTATTTTTCGAATCGTCACTTTTACAATCACAACGGGTTTTTTTTTAAAGAATCATTTATTTAGATGACTCGAACACTGTACTCACACAAGATTCCTTCCCGATACACTGAGGTGAAGAGAACACTTTCACCGTTAGGTGGCCAGCCACACCGCCAGTCGCCTTCTTCGCCCATGTCGGTCTTAACCCACGACGCCTGGTCACTCGGCCAGCAGCACGAGCAGTCAATCCACACGTTCCCGGCATCCACCGAACACTCGGCATAGACCATGTCGACCACGGTTGCCAGATAGTTAGAGTTGAGAGGCAGTGGTACTTTTCCATCCTTTGAACTGCAAACCCCACGTACATCTGGATACCCATATCCACGACATCCTGAAAATGAAAAGGTGCGTAATGAAGTGCGTATATTTTGTGGTAATAGATGCAACGTGCAATTTGAACGTGTTCACTGAACGTCCACGTTGCCTATAAACAGTGCCGTGATGAATACTGTATCACAGGGCATAAAAACTGATGTAGTCGTGAAGTGTACGTCATTCCTATCCAAGTGGCGTAATACGGGGGGGGGGGGGGGCACGTGCCCTCCCCCCACCCCACCCCCACCCCCATCCGCTGGTAAAAAAAAAGAAAAAAATACCAAAATGGTATTTCGGTAAATCAAGGGTTAGTAAACTGCTTTTGAAATTGACATGAAAGGGTGATCAAGAAATAAAATATTTTTCGAAGATTTCTTTTAACCATAATTAAAGAGATTTAAAGTGTGAACATTGTTGAAAAAGCCCGGAGCCGACAAAAGATTGTGATTCCTAGTTGGCATTCTGAATATAAGCAGGATTTGCGCAGTGAACTCACAACATCCGAATGGCAAAAGGAGTCGCAATGTTGCGCAATGTGACGTAGAATGTACACCTTTGTACCTTATACGCTTCGTTATATCAAACCTAGATCATTGATTTTGCAGTGTTGCATTACATACTAGTCTATGTTAAAATGCCTTGCATTGCAAATAATAAGACTTGACTTGGTCTATTTCCTAACTTTTCCATGTATATAAAACACACTCAAACATAAACACATAATAGGGCATGTAGGGATGCTCTAAAGCGCAGATTTTGGACATCCTTCCCCCGCTTGGCCACTTCGACGCCCCCTCGCTAGTCATACCTCCCCCAATCATGAACATAAACCGACACCCTTGACTACAAGTGGCGGATCAAGGGGGGGGGGGGGGGAGGCGCATCGGGCGCCAACCTCCCCCCCCCCCTTTAATTTCAAAAGCGAAAAAATGTAGCTACAAACGGCAGTTTTTGGACTATCAAAATGTCAAATTTTCAAGCTCGCTCGCTCTGCTCGCTCACATTAATTGTTATGCATTTCTCCTGATGTTGCTGCCAGTAATTGCCAGCAGTTGCGCTCGGTGCGCCCCCCCCTTAATTTCCAAAGCGAAAAGACATAGCTACAAACGGCAGTTTTTGGGACGGTAAAATGTCACAATTTTAGCTCGCTCGCTTCGCTCGCTCGCATTTAATTGTTATGCATTTCTCCTGATGTTGCTGCCAGTAATTGCCAGCAGTAGCGCCCGATGCGTCCCCTCTTAATTTCCAAAAGCGAAAAGATAAAACTATACAAATCGCAGTTTTGGGACTTTAAAATGTCAAAATTTTCAAGCTCGCTCGCTTCGCTCGCTCGCATGTTCTAATCATTAAGCTATTCTTCTGATGTTGCTTCTAGTAATTGCCAGCAGTTGCGCCCGGTGCGCTCCTTCCCCTTGATTTCCAAAAGCGAAAAGACATACACATAGCTACAAAAGGCAGTTTGGGGACTGTAATGTCACAAAATTTCAAGCTCTCTCGCTCTGCCCGCTCGCATTTAATCGTCATGCCATTCTCCTGATGTTGCTGCCAGTAATTGCCAGCAGTAGCGGCTGGTGCGTCCCCCCCTCCCCCCCTTAATTTCCAAAAGCGAAAAGATATAGCTATACATACCGCAGTTTTGGGATTTTAAAATGTCAAAATTTTCACGCTCGCTCGCTTCGCTTGTTCGCATATTTTAATCATTATGCTATTCTCCTGATGTTGCTTCTAGTAATTGCCAGCAGTTGCGCCCGGTGCGCTCCTTCCCCTTAATTTCCAAAAGCCAAAGACATAACTACAAACGGCAGTTTGGGGACTGTCAAATGTTACAAATTTCAAGCTCGCTCGCTCTGCCCGCTCGCATTTAATCGTTATGCCATAATCTCCTGATGCGCCCGGTGCGCCCCCCCCCCCCCCTTTTTAATTTCCAAAAGCAAAAAGACACATCTACAAACGGCAGATTTTGGAAAATTTTCAAGCTCGCTCGCTCCGCTCACTCACATTTAATCATTATGCCATTCTCCTGAAGTTGCTACCAATAATTGCCAGCAATTGCTCCCGATGTGACCCTCCCCTTTAATTTCCAAAAGCGAAAAGATAGCTACAAACGGCAGTTTGGGACTGTAAAATGTCACAATTTTCAAGCTCGCTCGCTTCGCTCGCTCGCAGTTAATCGTTATGCCGTTCTCTTGATGTTGCTGCCAGTAATTTGTCGTTTCACACTGTCATTCCACAATTCATATAAGGAAAACTTACATTGTTGCTCAATGACTGCGCTGTGGAATGTATTCATTCCGTTCTGTATGTTAGTCCCCATTAAGTTTGCAGAGTGACAGCGCACTTACACACATACACACGCACGCACAAGCATACACACCCTCAAAATTACTTTTCCACGTGGTGCCCCCCCCCCACAATGTCTGCACCCACGGTACGCCATTGGTACCTACGAAATGGGATGCTTCCCGAGTGATTTAACGTTATAGATGCATCGAATGCATAAAGATTAGGGCAACACACTAGAGAATAGTGCAATTGCATATTAACATGTCTACGGACACGGCATTCAATGACAGTTTGAAGAGAATTAAACACACTTAATAATCTAAAGTCAAGCGATGACGGGTCGCTTGTGGAATCTGCAGACTGTAGGCCCACAGTCTACAATGTTGCTACGACGACAAGGGTTTCTTCTCATTTAAAAAAAAAAAAAGCAATGCAAAAAAGTCTGAAACTCTCGCCGTGTGATCACGATAAGATATCCAAATATAGTGAGGTATATCACGTAAACTGTAGATCTTGAATATTTTGTGTAAGACTCAAACCTATGTGCACAGCGTTCACGTTAATTGCCGTTGTTGGCGTTATCATCATGTCAAAGCGTTCGTCTGTGGTTGTCGCGTAGTCGGTCGAAAAAGTGTCTGTGACGTCATATGTTGACGTAGTGGCAACTTCTTCCTGTGCTGGTTTCAAAGATGCCTCGGTGTTGTTGGTTTCCCGCGTTGGAGATGCTGATGTGGACGACATGTCATCATCTACGGCTGATAAAATCAGATATGGGAGTTGTGCGAGAGTGACACCGTGTATGTGCCATTGTTCTCTTGTTCTTATCACAATAAAAAGCAGTCAAGTACAATCATTAACAGTTATGAAGGTTGCGCGAAGCTGAGCGCTGGAGTCATCTTTCGCCTATATAGTAGTTAAAAGTTTATTTTGCACGGACGACTGATATTATCCGGTTGATGTTTTGATATCAACCGGTACATTCATCCCGGCCCCATTTTATGACAGAATATCAGGATAGCAACTATTGTTGGAAAAGTAATGTCCCATAGCAATTCCAACAGGAGTTGCTACCGTATCGATTTTTTTATAAAACTGGAAACTGATTTGGGCTGAATATGGCAAGCGCCATCAAAAAGCCCTATTATGACATATACAGCTAAAATATACAAGCGTCATGTCTTTTCACTGAGCCACTGTTATGATGGCTCTAACGGATTTGTAATACAACAAGGCAAATGCCAAATTAGGTCTCGCCCATTCGCAAAGAAATATTCAATGGTTTTTTTTTAACTCCCGGAAGTTCATTGACCCCGCTTATGATATTTGAGATTGTATTTTATTGTATTGCATTTATTCAGACAAATCAAAAACATGTCTAGGGGTGCAAAAAAGGTACGAATACCCATGCATGTCTGCACCGCTGAAGTACATCATCACCAAATTAAACAACTTAAGAATTATGATCGGAATATTGAAATACACAAATCTAAATACATTTAGGTATAAATATAATACAGTTATTGTAAATTGTGGTGACCTTCAACTCCCCTCGGGACATTTACCATGCAATTAAGTTTGGTCACAAACGGACTAAGGGATCAAAAGTTATGAACCATAGTCGAAACCTGCCGTAAAAACTTAACATTGGGCCTCAAAGTTTGTTGGCCCCTGTCTGTGACCTTTGACCTTGTGATGAACTTCAACTTCCCGAGGGACATTCACTATCCAAGCTTGGTCACAAACGGACGTAAGGATCAAAAGTTATGAGCCATAATCGAAACGGGCTGTAAAAACTAAACATTGGGCCCTAAGAGTTCGTTGACCCCTGTCTGTGACCTTTGACCTTATTGTGACCTCCAACTCCCTAGGGTCATCTACCATCCAAGTTAAGTCACAAACTGACACATACATCAAAAGTTATGAACCATAATCGAAACGCGCCGTAAAAACTTAACATTGGGCTCTAAGGTTCATTGACCCCTGCCTGTGACCTTTGACCTTGAGGTGACCTTCATATTTGGTAAAATATGTAACTTGGATAACCACTCTTCCCTCCAAATTTAATTGTAAGTTAAGTCCTCAATATAGAGAGTCATTCAAGTTTTTGTAGCGTTGCGGGCGGACAGACGCTGCAGGCGATCCCTTATGCCCCTGTCACACTTTGCCGGATAGGGCAAACGCATGGGACACGAAGGTCGATTTTGGACATCCCTTGATATCCGTTGAAATGCGCTTCATGTCCTTTTTATCCTTTGGATGGACATTTATCTTGTCCTATAGTTGCAAGTTTTCTCCTGTATCTGTATACTGCACTTTGTCGTTTTCCACGCGTTTCGATCCACTAGGCCTCCTGTAATATGGAGGAGGCAATGCAAGCAACAGACAAGGCAGATGCCAAGAAGTGGCAAATTGGTCTTGAGAAACCCAGGCAATTGGTTTGTACAATGTATCACTAATTGTCATATAGACAGAAAGGCGATACAAATTTGAACTAATTTTGCTAAGTCTCCCCGAATTTACCATGCAAAGGTTGTGTTTCAGGTGGAAAGGTGAGAGGCACATCAAAAAGAAAGCAAAATGCATCAAATTTCTCAAGTCGGAAAGACCATCATCTTCTTGGGGGTCAAAACAACAAACTTCTCACCCCTCTGTGACAGGACAACAAGTTTTTCTGAAAAGCGAGTCAGTCAGTTTACTATTGTAATGAATTATGGTTGTTGTAAGATTATTGTAAATAATGAGGAACTCGACAGAGATCTGAACGAATTAAGGAAAGTATTATTATCACCTATAGAGCAGTATATAGCTGTAGGTTTTACCACCAAAAAGGGCAACCTAGATCAGAAAAAAAGGTTAAATTTGTGAAATAACATCGGGCATGTATGAAAGTGTGTATGCAAGTAAGAAACTTTTAGATAAATCTAATTGTAAGTGATAGTTGTATTTAGGATCAAAATGACGAAAGTGGTGTCAAAGGTCTAGCAACTATTTAGTAGCCACTATATTGAGGAGAGGCTAAGTCTTGGCCTTCGATCCCTTAGGCATATTGATGTGAGGTGATATGAGATTTGAAGTGAAGTGTACAGGTACTAGAAGCAGAACTGGCCGAACTCATGCGTCACCTATTTGTTTCTCCTGCGCTTTGTCCAGTTCATATGCGATTGCGCACGTTTCACTGTCCTGTACACACTTTGCCCTAGGTGCGTAATTTCTTCGTTTTGTCCGGCCCAAGTCCAGCCCCTAAACCGTGCATGTGCGCTCCTCTAAAACGGAAACTTTGCACTCTGTCTATCGGATTGACGATTTGAGCAACGGATGAGCAAAATATCGCCCAATTCTTTTACGGTGGGCCTATCCAGCAAAGTGTGACGGGGGATTTAGTTTTCCCACCCCTCCGGTGGGCTCGACAATTAAAGGTGACCGGAACGTAATATGTCAATTTAAAGAAATGTAAATTCATATTACAAATTTAACTTAAGATATTTTAGTTGAAAAAAAAAAAAAAAAACTTTGTACATGAATTTGTATACTTAATTTGTAGGTTTAATTTTTCTTTCACATTTTGACAGTAATTTCTTTTAATTTGTAATTGTTCCTCTACAGCTCTTCCTTGGAAATCCTATACCATGGCAATTACCCCCCCCCCCCCCCCCCACAATGATAAGTATCCCCCAGCTAAACACTGGTTAATGGAACATCAGAGTAAAGATTAGGGTTAGGGTTATGTTTAGGAATAGAGTTCGGGTTAGAGTTTGGTTTAGGGTTAGGATTAGGTGCAGGATTAGGATTAGGGTTATAGGGTCAGGGAAATGGTCTCGGGCATTGTCCAGACGGTAATTGCCCTAAACCGCCTTGCAACTGTTATACTCACGAATATCGCAATGCGTCCCTATGAAGTCGGGCGGACAGTGGCAAGTATAGTTTACAAGCGTCTCTTCGCAGTAACCGTTCTTACACGGATTCTCAAGGCAGTCTGTATGAAGTATAACGAGGGAATATACAGAAGCATACCCAGTTTGTAGACAATCGCTACCCACTTCATCACTCACGACAATGTTTCCACAAAATATAGCAAATTTGACAAATTATGGGTCCACAAAAAAAAAAAACAACAAACTGAAACTCTCAGACTCCACCTCATTATCAAAACACTTACCAACATAATATTTCCAAATGCTACAACCGATTAATATTGAAAAAAAAAAACCCCAAACAAATCAGATTTGGAAGAAAAGCAATAGCTGGGCTGGTAATCACTATATGGGTATAATATGAATGCTTGAATACATACCCTGTATTTCAGATTTGTAACGAGCACGCGCAATGTGGACAAGAAATTAGATTTGGGTGTTTTTATTGGTTTTTTTTCTTTAATTTCAACAATTCAAAATGGTTAAAAAAAGGATAAAAGATGCTTTCCAAAGATTCGATAAGCATACACTTTACAAACATAAAAAAAAATAATAAAAACTAGGTAAAACGAAAACCAAAGTATGCAGAACCATTTATTGTACAAGAAAGTTTAATGCTATGAAGCAACTACAAATAAAAACAATATTAATGAAAGTATAATACACAAATACCTGCACCTACAAGCAGTATGAATACATGTGATTTGTATACAAATAACTTGATCTTTATGAAATCCCTGTGAGTTCAAATAGCACTATAGGTAGTAAGGAATAAGGGGGGGGGACTTGAAAAAAAAAATAAAAACACAAACACAAACCAGAGCTTGTGCAATTAGCAATTCCCTTGAGCAAAACAAACAAACAAACAAATAACAAAAACAAAAAACAATGTCTTGCATGCATGTTTATAATAGCCAACAAGGAATAGCATCCATATACAGAAGAGATAAGAGGGATGTACAAGTAAAATAGTGGGACAAGATGACACACACGCACATACAATGTATACAATCAAACAAGTACACACGAACACACACACGTCGTTGCTTTATGAGAAGCAACGTCGGATTTTATTACTGTCGAATAATACCCCCCCCCCCCCATACACACAGTTAAAGAAAGAAATAAATGACCATATTTATACTTGAGGTTATCGGAAATGCTGCAACATGTTTTGTCACTCTACAATTCAGGTCATGGACGTTCCTAGTAGTTCTTTGGATAGGATTCCTCAGAGTCAAAATCACCTGAGCATTGGACGATTTCTCTATAGAGCAAAACAAGTGACGTGCTTTTCATTCATTTTTAAATAGAATGTGTCAGAATGTGTTCAAAATAATCATGAAAATGAAATGGCCTGTTGTTGCCATAAAGGATTTTCTCTCTCCCATTCTCACTTTACTTTTTTTTTTTAATATGTTTTTGGGTCGCTAGGATCTTACTCGAACTTAACCATTCCCCTCCTTTCTTGGGTGTTCCCTCTGGGCCATTGCATAATGAGACCAACACTCACGAGTTATACAGCCCACGAGTTCAACATTGAAACAAAAAAGTCCACGAGTCATACAGCTCATGAGTTCGACTATAGGCGCAAATGAGGTCCGTAAATCCGACACTACAGGCAAACAATGGCAATGAGTTCGACTCTATATGCAAACACGGCTCACGAGTTCGACAATACCATAGATGATACGTAAAAACAGTTTGACATTACATCACGGGGCTTAGTATGCTATAAAAATGTCGTGGGCCTTATTGTTTACTTAATGTCAAACACGTGGGCCTTGTTTACCTAAGTGTCGAACTCAGGGGCTGTTTGATTCGTGGGCTGCATAACTCAAGGGGTATATCCGTATATGACCAAGGAGTTACCTGGTAACTCCTTTATATCGCTAGTATGACTAATTTGCTGTAGGACTTGTGGGGTGAATGACTCGTGAGTGTCGAACTCATGACGGGTACCCGTCTCCTCCCCCTTCACTTCATCCTCTCTCTATTCTATCGCTACTCGTAGAATGTCTGTGAAGGGTCTAGGATAATAACCCCATGCGCAATTACCCTAGACCCTTCCCCTGACCCTAACCCTAATCCTAATCCTGACCCTAGTCATAACCCTATACAACCCAAACTCTAACCTTAAACCTAACCCTATAATCTTTACGCTAACCTTATCACTAACCAATATTTATCGGGGGGGGGGGGGGTAGTGTCCTTAATTGACCCGATACGGCCTCCGAATATTCAGCTCGTATTTTAGTTCAGTTGTGGAGAGTACATGGGAAATTGCTATGAAGAACTATATATGCGTGTCCTTATATTACTTTGAATTCTCTATTGTGTTTGGACTTGTCCTGGCCGTAATGACTAGTGTTTAACAAGTAAACAGGGCCTATGGGCCAAACTAGCTATTGAAAGGCGGTGCCTGATGAAAAATAAATGCTAGGCATGATTTTAGAAACTGGTTATGGCGCAGGAAGAGGCCACCACAGCGTTTGTATCAGCAGACACAGTATTTGGAATATGGATTTTAGACGAAATATTTAATATCTATGAATTAGCCTACATGTGATTTTTGTAGGCAAACAGTTCCGAGATGAAAAGATTTTGAAGACGAAGCTGAAATATCATCTGCATAAATGTAAAGAGGTATTCCATTTGCAAATAAACCCCTCCCCCCCCCCCCCCAAAAAAAAAAAAAAAAACAGCTTTAGCGCATCAGAATACTTAAATGTGAGTGAGGGATAGAAACATTAATGTCAAAATGTTAATCAGCATAAAATACAAAATAATTATTATATACAATATCTTTAATGAAATTGCTATGCCGTTTACAGTTATACTTAAGTGAGAAAAGCAGTGATATCTCCTGATATATCAGGCTTTATTGCGCATTTTTGTGCGGTAGGATGTTTTCTGATACAGGTGAACCCCACATTTTCATCAAAATGTGGTAATTCGAACATTAATTTTTTTAAATCACTTTTCCCAATAGTAAACAATGCCTTTAACAGATGAATAATCTCATTAAAAGATAAAAAAGGGGGATCGACTAGCACAAAAGAGTCGACCTGATTATAAAATCAAAATCTCCTCTACAGTCTTAAACTTCCCAAATTTTAATCTTTTTTTGAGATAGATCTAGACTAGATCTCAAGGACTGAACTGCATAAGATAAACAAGCAAAATAAAAAGAATGTGTTGCGAGAGAGGACCAGAAAGCACGTACAAAGAGGAGGCTATAAACAAAGACATTAGAAGTGACACAATGTAATAGCACCTGTTAGTATCATAATTTAAACAGGCTTCAATATTGTTCTTCTTTTTCAAAAGAGAGAGACTTCAACCATTCAAATATGTCTTTCGTATCGTCGTTCAATGTGTTATTCAACGCCATAACATCAAACACTCGAGGGCAGCAAAATACACTGTACAAAAAATATCTTACCCGGAGGTCTACAAACGAAGTCTACCCACTCAGACCCCAACGGACGACGGACTTTAAAGTAGTTCCGTATGCCAGAGCTCCGGGGTACCAGTTTAGGAAAGAGTTGGACGCTCAAACCATTGAATAAAATCGTCTGGCATCGAGATCTCATCGTCAAGATGTCGAGATGGTTGTAGTTCATCGCCGAAGTATTCATAGGGCCTACTTGTTGATGATAATATATTATTATATTTGTTTTGTATCATTCTATGTTGAGTATTTATTGCAAGAGCGTAGTATCACAACATAGTGATAATGAGTAGTTGTTTTTTTTATTGTAATGGGGTAAGTTTCTCGAATGAGTTCTCGAAATTTCGAAGTACCATTTTGTTCGTAATTATAAAGAAACTGTACCTTCCCAAAAACTCTTGAATTCTGGTACAGTGAAACCCCGTTATAACGAGTTCCCTTATAACGAGGAACCGCTTTTAACGAGATTATGTCGGTCCCATATTTCTTTTAGTCTAGACCTATTGTAAAACGGATCGGTTACAACGAGTTCGGTTATAATGAGATTCCGGTTGTAACGAGGACATCTTTGGTGCGTCATGATAAAGAAACACATAAACAATTTGGTCGGATAAATGGAGAACATGTTTTTGGAATGCATGTGCAGCTTATCATAATCCTTTCCATATCAGTTCCGACTTCCAGTAGGTTAGCTGGTTGGGAAACATTGATGTGTACACTACGTAAATGTAATAAGATAATTAATGAAATCATAATGATGTTCAGTCACACTCTAAAATGAATAATTTCATTCTTTCAGAATGATCCGTTGTAATCATGAGGAAGAGATAGGCGTAAAAAGGATCACGAATTCAACGCATGTACAAAATGCGAAGAGATATGGGGCACTTACATTGTCGCACAACGGAACAAGTGCGCAATTTCTTTTATAAAATAGCGGGTTTTGATGAATGACCCCCCCCCCCCCCACACACACACACACACACACACACACATACACATACAAAGAGAAAAAAAAAACATAATACGCAATGAATTATTTATTGATAGACAAATTTCGGCAGCGCGATAACGCCAGGTAACAGCAGTCAAGAGGCCGCCTCACACTGCGATTCTTCCGATACAGGGTATACGATGGGATGCATGTGTGTAGCATCGCAAGCGTTCTGTACATCATTACATGCATGATACACGAACTCAACGCAACTTCACGAGCGTGGTATATCACTTTTTTTTTTTTTTTTTTTTTTTTTTTTTGCGCGACATCAGCACTCCCGTGCAGTGCACCGAAAAAGTTGAATGCCACGTGACGCGTTTTGACCAATTACCATGCTTGAAATCCGCTTGCTATTTTATAAAACCTAAATAATTAATGTAATCATCGCGATCCCGCTGGGCGCACACAGCGTAAAATAAGTTGAATTATGCATGTTATTCTGCTTGCACCCATGTTCAGAAACAAAAGTAACAAACGTTTTTAATACAACGTGATTTTGTAAATTTAAATTCTATACTGCGTTTCACAAACGATATTTTCATTCTTTTAGAATGGTTCAATACACGAAGAGATAGGTGTAGAAAGGATTACGAATTCAATCCTGCAGTGCACTTTTCAAGAACAACATGATGCACGCAAACATGATGCACGCGAAGAGATTTTTCGGGAGAAAAACAAAGAACGCGTTTTTCTTTTATTCTTTTGGTATTAATGCACAAATGACTACTTTTTTAAAGACTGCTAATAAGTTTGATTGCTTGGTATGTGTCTACATGCTTATGTTTTTCTTTGTTTTGAGTGCGTACGGTTATAACGAGGGACCGGTTTAAATATAATGAGGCAATATCGGTGGTCCCATGGACCTTGTTATAAATGGGTTTCACTGTATAATGAATCTCGAAAGTGCTAGCCAATGCAGGTACTACATACAGCGTTCATTAATTTTGATGAACAAAAGCAAATACAGAGATGTGTTTATTGCATTATTCATGCAAATTAGAATAAAAATAGCTCTATGTATTAAAGATTTGGGACAAGATCTATTTGATATAAAGGCACAAAGGTAGTTCGGCCATTAAAATACACCCTTAGCGGGATGTAAAGAGTCCTTCATCTTTGATAACCTGTATTACTGAGGGTGAAAGTAGTATGAGTGATCAACAAGAGTCATAAGCGAAAAATAGGTTTTACCCATATCAATTTGGTCATAATTCAAAGCACAGATGCACAGTGTTCCTCATTCGACAATTTCTGATGCACACGATTTCAGTGCCATCAAGTATCATCGTTCACACAGGCCACAACGAATAAATTGATGAACATTGATAACGAAATAGTCACTACAGGAAACGTACCCACATGATTAATATTCCTCCCACTGTGGCTTTATATACTTTGCGTCGAACGGAACTAATCTTTTAAATGGGTATATTATATATTATTTAAAAAAAAACAGGGAGGGTGAGGCAATTACTGAGTTACTCACCTACAATGAACAAGGCCATCACCACCGCAGGAATCGGTATAAACAGCCGTACTCGCACCATATTCCAGTTAAAATGGACTCACAAATTGCTGCTGAACTAGAATGTGCACAGCGGAAGATTGTAGCTTCATACGCGTGTTTCTGACACGTTGGGCGTCTTCCAGGGACCTTTGTGGCAACAAACACACAGAACTTTAATGGCAACGTGTTTCAGAGTTTCAATGTGGGTTCAGGCAGGAGAGGGTCGGTACACTTTCTCCATTTTTTCCATCATGTAGTTTACTCATCACCACCAAACGCACTAAATTTAAGGGTGTACTAGCAGAATTTTGTTACGTATATATGTATGTATTTAGACAATCTCAATCAATCTATTATCATCGCTCTAATTTCGTATTATATATTCTATGGTATAAGAGTTATTAAGGACAAATCCACCATTATGCGTTTCAACAATGGTTTGCAGAGCTGATCTAAAAATGGGAGTGTGTGTGTGTGTGTGTGTGTGTGTGTGCTGTAAAATTTGGGACATTTCAGGGAGCGAATTACACAGGGAAAGAAAGAAATGGTAAATGCATTAAGCGAAATCTTTTGTAATAGAAGCATTACCGATCCTGGACACTTTGAAAGATCGAAGATTTTGAATTTTTTGAATTGGTATAGTTGTTCCAAGGAGGTTCAAGATATGACCCCTTTGATGTTTGATGCCGCCACTCAAATATATTTGAAGTAGGCCTTTATTGTTGGCCGTGTTTTTGTTTTTGTTTTGTTTTGTTTTTGAGTCAGTTTTTATAATTTTTAAAGCATGATAACCTGTGTGTCTATAGTGTCATGTTTTCATTTCTTCCTGAGGGGATGTTAATAGCAACCTTTTCAGTACGTGTGAAAATCATTTCTACCTACCTAAACCAATGTCGTTGACATCATCCAGAAACTTGAGGCTTGTATCCATGATGTCAAAAAGTGGATGAGCTCGCATTCATTGAAGTTAAATCAGGAAAAGTCAGAGTTATTATTTATTGGCTCCACAGTTCTACTTGACAAGGTTTGTCTTCCTTCTTTAACGGTTGACAATGATGTGGTTATTGCTCCATCTAAATCGTGTAGAAATCTAGGAGTATTATTTGATTCTACAATGTCCATGTCTGTTCAGATCTCTGCTGTCTGTAAATCCGTGAGGTATCAGTTACGCAATTTGGGCATTATTTGCAAGTATGTAACTCATTCAGCCACAGAAAAAAAAAAACAGTTCATTCTCTTATATCATCCCGACTTGACTTTTGTAATGCACTCCTATTTCAGCTGCCAAAATCGCAACTTTCACTGTTACAAAAATTGCAAAATTCAGCCATTTGTTACCCTTACCATGCAGGAGAAATACTCACATTTATACCCCTGTTTTGTCCTCATTGCATTGGTTACCCGTTGAATCTCGCATTGTATTCAAACTATTACTATTCATTTTTCATTGCATACACGAATCTGCCCCAGAGCACAATGTTAATTTGCTGACATTCTACAATCCTCCCAGATGTTTAAGGATATCCGATTGTAGATTGCTTGTTGTTCCAAAAACGAAGAAATCATGGGGGGGGGGGGGATCGGTCATTTGCATACGCAGGACCTTACCTGTGGAATCAGTTGCCTCAAGCTATCCGTTACATTTCGAATGTTGACTCCTTTAAAGTTGCCCTCAAGATTCATTTGTTTGTAACCATTTTCCGGTAGAATTGTATGTATTTTTTTTTTTCATTATCATTATTGTGTCATTCATTTTCATGTGCATGTTTGTGTAAGGATTTTTGTATTTCATAAGTTACTTCTACTGCGCCTTGAGCACAGCAGCTATATGGAATTGGCGCATTATAAGCACCCTTTATTATTACAAGTGTATTTATTATTACTGTATTATGAAAGCATCCTCCCAGGCATACATAATTGGTATATTTCTGTGTACACATTAACATTATGTGGGGGCTAAATTTTGGCATACTATTTTGATTGATTTGAAAAATTCGTTCAAGTAGTCGTCTTAGCATCAGCCTTCAAGGATGCAAGAGTTGTTACATCGATTAGAGTGTAATTCCCCCGTGGATTCATCCTGGAAATAAGCGAGACATTTTTTTTTCTGTCAATTTTCACCGTATAAAAGGAAACATGATGGAATCTTATTATGGGGGACATTTTTTAGATCTTCTTGAACATCTCAGATCTCTAAAGAATGCAAGAGCTGCGCCAACCAGATATAGAATAAGCACTATCTAAATAGGGCAAGCCCATTATTTTTTTTTTTGAATTTTGTAGATTTTAAGGCTGCATTTGATTAAATCTGGAGAGAAGTAGTGTGGAAATGTCTGCGCTCTATTGATGTAGATAAGGTAATGCATGGTAGACCTGACTGAGAGCATGCATAAACAAACAGAATGTTTCGTCATTGTCAACGGGAAGATCACAGAGTGGTTTCAAGTTGCCATGGGAGCTAGACAAGGGTGTCTCCTTTTCCTCAGCCTCTTCACCTTGTTTCTTGAATTTGTTATGAAAGACCTCCAAAATCTAGACAGTAGGGCCTACATGAATCCGGATGCGCGACATGTGCATTAACAACATCCGATATCGAGATGACACCACACTGATGGACTTTGTCTTTGAGAAGCTTCAAGTATCAACAAACGAACTGGAAAAGGTCTGCAGCAGATGGGATATGAAAATCAACAACAGCGAATGTAAAGTCATGTCACAAGACAAACTTTACATCATTATCTTTGAATGGAGTAAACATTGACAAAGTTGATGATTAATGTCTTATTGGATAGCGATATTCAACAGTGGCAAATGTGAAACGTCGTACCAGATTAGCGGCCTGGGAATTTGGCAAACTGAAAAGTACCACATGGACGAACCAGATTATCCCCCGAACACTCAAAGTGAGACTGAGAATCTACAAAGCACACATCCTCCCTATTGCCATCTATCTACGGTGCTGAGTCGTGCACACTACGCCAAGCTGACCAACGTCAGACACTTTCGAAATGAGATGTCTACACGAGTAATCCTGGATGTGAGACTCATTGACAAGATAAGGAAAGAGGAAATTAGGCAGGAGCTTCGTCTCACCAACACCATCTGTGATGAAGTATAACCGAAAGGAAATTGAAACGGTTTGGGCATGTAATTCGTACGCCTTCACATAGGATCCCATTCCAAGCCTTCAAGAATGACTTTCTCAGGAAAAGACCACCAGGACGCCCTCTTGCCCGTCATTATACAAATAGAGAGACCAAATTGAAAGAGACTTGGGTATTTCCCTGAAAGAGGCTGAACATCAAGCCCAGTGAAGAAGACCAAACTAGAGAAGGATCACTCGTAGGAGAGCAAAGGGACACACTGTCCTATGCAAATAAGTCAAGTTAAGTCACGTCAAGTCATTATCTTCAATTTTTCACAATTCATAAGGAAATAACAATTTATATTAGAATTTCTATTTTTGAGGGCCATTTCGACTACCATCTTGGATAGTACAAAATTTTCTGGGATACAAAAGTTGCATGACCAAGATTCGGTATTCGGTTTTAACAATCTCGAGATAAAGGGTAAAGCCGTCAATAAATTGTTTTTCATTTTTTTTTCACCATTTTGAAGGAAATTCATGTGAATATCCGTTTCTGGCGGCTTTCGTGAATATCTCAAAACCGTCAAGGATGCAGAAGTTGCATCATGCAGATTCGGATTCAGCACCCTCAAAATAGGAAAAAATCACTGATCGTTTTCAATTTTCATCATTTACCAGGAAATACACGGGATTTTCCGTTTTGGGCGGCCACCTTGCGAATATCTCAAAAGCTTCATGGATGGAAGAGTGCACCATACAGATTCAAATTTAGCACCCTTGAAATAGAGTAGAACCCGCAATATTATCAACTTTTCACCATTTAGAAGGGGGGAAATGAGAATTACCTTTTTTGGCGACCATTTTTGCGGCCATCTTGAATATCTCAAAATCCTTAAGGATGCAAGAGTCACATCATCCGGATTCGGATTCAGCACTCTCGAGATAAGGTAAAACCATCAAAAACCATTGTGTGGACGGTAAAACAAGGTTAGGTCCATACAGCTTTGGCACCCAGACTACGGGGGTAGAACAAGGTAAGATGAAATCCCATCACACTCACCTTCTTTGCCACGCCTATGATGTCCGCTTGAATTCAATCCCACCGCTTATTGTCGCCGTCGCGCTGTCAGAGGAAGTGCAGGATTAATAACTCTGAATCTCAATGCCAAGGAAGATTCTTTCCTAAGTAACGCGAGATGTCTGATCACTTCAAGACAGAGACCTGTTTAGAAACACTGCTACTCGATAGTCACGTCTCATTCCATGAATACCCACATTCACGCTTCTCTATATACCTGAATCTTTCTCATAGGAGTATCGCAATACATGCAGTCCACTGAAGCTGAAATATTTATAAGACTGTGAGGGTAGGTTTCACATAATCATCCGTGATAAACGTCAGTATGAACACAAAAAACCTTGATGGGCGTGGCCTGTATAGCTTTGTTTCCCTCAGCAACGGGGAAAAAATTTCGTTTTCTCCCGTTGTGCTATCATGACTCTCTTATCTATTGGAGGGAGTCCTTCAGTATCAGATTATATGCAATCTGTCAAAATATCGTAGCATGCTTTGTGGAAAAAAAAGCAATCAACTTTTTGCCACAAAGAGAAATGTAGGTTGTACCTAATAGCATTCTGATTTTCAAGAGGGTGACAACTACTCAATGATGTGCCTTCGTGTGGTGAACACACATCCATCCCCCCCCCCCCCAAAAAAAAAATAAAATCACACAAACATGATCCGAAGATAAGTGTTGGATTGGTCTTGCCGTGACATCCTCCCTCCTTTGAAATCTTAACAACAAAAAACCTACGTTCAATCTAATGATAAAAATACCAGTGAAAGAGTTAAATGAAATATATACTTTATTTCCATCCAGCAAAAGGTAATACATAACAAACAAAGTACACAGCATTCTCCTTATAACGAACACGAAAATCATCATCTGCATTCTACACTATATTTATTCAGTTTATTAACAATGTTCGGCTATCCGAAATTGTAATGAAAATTGTAATGAAAAATGAATATAATGAAAGAAAACTGCCGGTCCCGAGGACTTCGTTAATCCTGCATGGAGTCCCCTGTATTATTTATTTTTGGCAAATCATATTGTTATAACAATTTGTATGAAGTACATGTCATAAAGTACACAACATAAACATGTATGTACCAATGAAAATTTTCAGCAATGGTGCACAAAAAGCATATAAAATGATGGGCGAAACAGAGTAATCTACTGAAAAGCTATTCCTGTAAGACTTGAGTCACTAAAAAACCAATAGGCAAATAACCTATGCATCCAAAATATATCTGTCTACAGTTAGTGCATTTGATAAATGATATGACGCAGGTACTACAAAGCATATTATTTACTGAAAAGCTGATCCTGTAAGACTTGAGTCACTCAAAAAAAAAACAAACAAACAAACAAACAAACAAAAACAAAAGGCAAATAACCTAAACATCCCAAATGTATCTATGTACAGTTAGTGCATTTGATAGATGATATGACGCAGGTACTCAAAGCATATTTTAGACAGTACTTGTTTAACAAATACCGTCTAAAATATGCTTTGTAATACCCGCGTCATATCAAAAGTGCAGAGGAAATTCAAACGCACAAACTTAAATTGAGATATCAATATTACGGCATATTAGACATACACTATCAGGAACATTATAGTCACAAAACTAGAAATGTTGCTATGGTGACTGGCATGCCTCTGCCATAATGCATGGTTCTCCTAAAAGGTCTATAGGAGTAGGACATCTTGACAATGTGTGATGACAGCTTCACATAACTGGCAAAAATACCAGTTTAAAATGATAGGTTTCTCACAAATGTATTGAATGTTCACTTTCATTGAACTATAGGTTTAATTGGATGAATGGCTTTTTTTCTTGAGAGAGAGCATGTATTTGGGGATTTGAGGAAGGACTAACGGACAATCCGAAAAACATAAAGCCTCCAGCACCACTTCGTGGCATAAAAGCATACAATCAATATAAAGAGGCTTTTGCATGAGAACATCAAGCGACAAGACGAATCAATATTACTAAAATGACTGATAATGTCATCAACCTGTGTAACATGCCTTATATTTTACGATATCTAACCCAGAAAAGAAATCGTTCTTGTTTTATTTGATATTATTTTCATTAAATCGATTAGTTTGTCATATCACCATTAATTACTATCATGTTCAGGCACAATGTACACACAACTGTCATGAACTATATAATCACCAACGCATTATTCATTGCACAACTGGAATATATTTACTTACACTGCAAAGAGAAATAGAGAAACTTTAATACACAATACAAAAACTTTCAAAAATGATGAATATATCACTATCACGATGAGTTTCAAAGAGTTCGAATGATTTCTTTTGACGTCACTAATGTCAACATACCTGTTCCTGCATCAATACATCTGAATACATACATTTAAGGTTCCTAAAAGCTTGCTTTGTTCAAGTTGATTCATATTTCGATGTATCTTTAGATAACTCGATATTATTCGCCTTGGTAAACTATTACAAAGGATGAAACATGCTGAATTATTATGCAGTATCATATCATACCGAGGCGATGATCAGTTTATGCCCCACTCATTTTCTGACAGTTTACAGAGTCCTCTCTTTCGGCGCCATTATCATCTTTCTGACCTAAGCTGAAAACAGGCGCACTGATGAGATAACTTACAGTTGCACTAATTAAGTGAACTGTATACAATGTACAGGAAAATACTGAAAACTCGCAACGCAGAACACCGAACGATAATAGTGCCAGAAGTGATGATAACAACACGAATAATGATAATAAAACAAGATGATGTGATTTGGTCTTAATTACCCAGGTTGTCGTCTCTAATTGATTTATCCTTATTTTAATAAATGTCACTGTTTATATTACGTAAGAAAGATTCATTTTCTAAATAAACTCCTCTTCAATACATGCAAAACGTAGCAACTCGTCTATAGTTACTCGTCGAGATTGCACTCAATACAATAATTACCAAAATTCTTGATAGTCTTCACCGGCTAACAATCATTGCTACGACTTTCAAGTCAAAATGCTTTTAATTGCTTTCAAACATAAAACAGCAACATCCATGCATCTCTGTCTTCATTCGTAGAACCCCGCGCTTCATTTATCTAAACAATATTATTCTGTTTTCTCTCATCATTGTATACTTCAGTAGATATATTATTTTTTGTTTGCATTTTGTTTGAGCGCTTTGAGTCTACAATGTATTTTGAAAAGGCGCCCAAGAAATGTTGGTTATAATAAATCATTGTAGTTAGATTATCAACCTCTTCTACGTAGTCCCATCTTCAATGTGTGTGGGTTTAATGTGTGAAACACTGTTACAGAAAGAGATACAGGGCTCTATACTCCTGCTGAATACACATCTTGTTCACTCTATTGAAACCTTCAAGCAAACAAGAACAAAAACAAAATAAAACTTTAAAAAATTGTGGTGTGACAATGTATCTTCTTTTTTTTTTCTTTTATATATGCATAATTCTCCAGTGTTTCTTATAGTAAAGGAAAAAATTCTTTCACTTGAGCGCTTTGTCTCTCTTATGTTACTTCATTAATCACAGCATTTTTTTTTTGCAGAGATTTAAACGAAAGTCTCTTAAATTCTTAATTTACAGGTTATTCTTAAAATGGTTGCATATTGCAAGGTTAAGAAATCCTGGTTTTTTTTTCTCCAACACGAGCTATATTGTGAAAGAGGAAGAGATGTCAAATTGATATTGAAAAATTATAATTTCTGCAACAAAAATCCCCCAGTGCTTGATAGGTTATTTTGTTTCCCATGTCACATTATCATTAGAAGCAAATGACACTGAAAACGGCGGATACTCATTCTGAAGTTACGCAAACGATCTGGGATTCTTTCTTTCCTCCTTTTTCTTAAGCGCTTACAAAGAAACGTTACATACTTTATAAGTCACCATTGCGACCATCGGTTGTCACTGATATCAATTCGAATAGATAAGATAATAAGATGCTTTATTGACTTACTGTACACTGATTCAAATATGCTATCATTAAAGGGACATTTCACTCGAGTTATGCAATTCAAATCACATCAGTAAAGAAATCGATTGTGCCATGTACATATTTGTGGCATTTATTGTGGTTGTTGAGCAGATAAAGCAATGCTCTCATAAACTCTAAAAATGTATTGAATAAGGATAATGACATGGGAGGCTCACATATTCCAGTATGTAATCAATGTAATTCCATGACAATATCATCATGATTACTACTTGCTTAACAAGTTTACCTGTGTAGAATTTATGCATATTTTCTTCTTTTGTTCTGCTTCCTTGAGCCCCCACTCATGCATTCTTAATATGGTGAAGCTGCCATGTCATCATCCTTGTTCAATCTTGATTTGTTAGAGATTATGAGAATATTTGTATTCCTCACCGCAATCACTATATTATGAAATCTGAAACTCTGTATCCAGTATGAACAATTTATATAGATGTTCACATTTTCAAATCCTAAAAATCATTTGTAGGTGTCCTTTCATTTCATTTTAGTTATCTATTTTAATTTTCAACAAAGAATATGGGTGTATGTACAAAAACATTATGTTATTCAATATATTTATATATATATATATATATATATATATATATGTAAATTATATATATATATATATATGTAAATTTATATATATATATATGTATATATATATAATATTCTACATTCAATTTTGGATAAAGTACAAACAAATTGTGAAGCATCGATGAATGAAATTTGTTAAATGATGTTGAAAATGGGGAAAATGGAGGGAGAGCGACAAAACGTTTAAGGACAAATCCGCCTTCATATACATGTGGATTATGTGAATGCAACAATATTAGTAGAACACATTAGTGAAAGTTTGGGGGAAAATCGGAAAATCCGTTCAAAAGTTATGAATTTTTGAAAGTATCTGCGCAATCACTGCTGGATGAGAAGACTAAGCAGTGTATGATGTCATATGCGTACAACAATAAAGAAAATAAAACGAGAATTTCACAAAACATAACTTTTTGAATAAAGTGCAAATTTCTTTGACTTGTTACTGACAAATGTTAAGGGTAAAATTATTCCCCCTGCCTTCTGAAAGAGAGAAGTCAAGTGTTCTTTTGTAGTGCGAGAAAAGTGAAAATATCATTGTTGAATTCTTTATTCTTTCTTTTTATCGTTGTACACATGTGACATCACAAGGTATTAAAAAATAGTAGTCTTCTCATCCAGCCTTCAGTGAGCAGAAACTTCAAAAATTCATAACTTTAGAACAGATTGTCCGATTTTCCTCAAACGTTCACTGATGTGTTCTGCTAATATTGCTGCATTCACTCAACCCACATAATTATGAAGGTGAACTTGTCCGTTAAATCCTACAAAGCCCTTTACAAGGTCGCATTCTTGCAACGAGGAATGGGGTTGAGGAACTTACAGGAAGGACTCATGGGTTGGGTCTGAAACGGATCAATTTGAACTGGAAAAGAAAATTGCAGATAAAAAGTAACGAATCCTCGCACAAAACTCAAAATTAAGCTCCCTTTCATCTAGAGTTGATACAAAGATTACTACACTCGTCGAGACATCCGCTGGTACACCGTGAGCACCGTCAATTCCGAACGCACAAGGTAAATCGCTTAATGGAACACCCCAGGGAATGTAACCGCTAGTTTCCCATCCTTTTCCTAGCTGCCATACAACCCGTGTGTTTCTGACAGCTAAAACAGGACGAAGAAAACAGAAATCCAAAAATGGTGTTAGCATCTTGCCAAGCTGACACTGGAACTTTGTTCGTTTAATTAATTCTCTCTCTCTCTCTCTCTCTCTCTCTCTCTCTCTTTTTTTCTGGGGGGGGGGGGGGGGGGAGTCCGATGTCCGATGTTCATGAACTTTGCCCAGGGCATAGCTCCCAAGACTTGCATTTCTCATGAATAGTGCGAAATCACACCATGCTTAATTTGGCTTTGACTATATTATATGAATATAACGTACATAGGTCCACATGATAGGCCTATACGCAGCAAGCGTCTTATACGCCGGTGATGATGTCCCTGATATGGAGAACTATGACGATGATGATGATGATGATGATGATGATGACAATGTTGCAGTGCACTCCGTGCGGTGTAGTTGATCCCATATGGATTCATGTTAGACGGTCAGTTTAAACAAGATGTATGCATAATTATATCATATTTGTATAACGTATTATGTTATACATGTACATTCTAATGGTAAAGTGAACAATCTAATAATTATATAGTTTGTGTCAGTGGCAGGTAAGCATGTTTCCTGATCGTTTCAGCAAACGATTCATGAGACGTGAGGCATGGTAGTGTGGCACAGTCGGCTGATGTTTGTTATTATATACCTCATATATAGATTCCTCTCATCTGATTGGTTAAAAGTGGAGTCATGAAAATAGCTGTGCCCCATTTTTTATCAAAATGACGTCATGATTTACTGTGCCCGGGGCATAGAATCAACTGTGCCCTGTAAATAGGTTTGGAGACAGTCGCAACCCCGTACACATAGATCACTCATATGCACGCACCAATGATACGACCGCCGCGCTGTCGATCAGCGTTGACTACGAGTGCTGTAAAAGAGACTAGAATCTATATTTTCGGTATCTCTATTTCGGAATCTATTTTTTCGGTATATAAAATAAATAATGATAGCTTGATATTCGGGGCACAGTTAAAATTATATAGGCCCTCGGTGATGTGAAAACCATAACTATGCCCTCAGCTTCGCCTTCGGGCATAGTTATGGTTTTCACAATCACCTTGGGCCCATAATTTTAACTGTGCCCCTCATATCAGTCATTATTTGTATATTATGAAGGCTCATTTTTCGTCCGTTATCGAGAAGGTTCGTTAATCTAAAAATGGTATGTTTCGTTACTCCAAAAATTAAAGAAATCGTTGAGTAATACCGACACTTCGCAATTACACACCTTATTCCGTTTTCGGATTAAGGAAATAATGTTACCATCATGGTCTATAATTGCGAATGATTGATGAATAAGAACGTGTTGTTGTTGCTGCTGTTGTTGTTCATGATGTTGTCACTTGCTGTTGTTTTTCTTTTGTTACCTACGCCAGGAGGTGTAACCTATGGTCGGCGGAGGTTATCTGATTTGATTTGATTTTTTATTTGTTTTTTTCCCACATTCAGACACAAATATATACTAATAAGCTTAATCTTCCAATAACTCAAGAACGGATGATCGGATTTTCGGTTATAGGACAATTACCCCCTGGACCCTTCCCCGGACCCTTGTCTTAATCCTGAGCCTAACGCTGAACCTATCCCTAATCCTCACTATCCGGTACTTATCATATAATAAAGTCATATTGGGGGGGGGGGGGGGTGACCCAATGGGCCTACGCGGATTTTCACCAAACTTGAACAGTGTGTTTATAATAGAGTAAGAAAGAAACGACTAAATTTGGAGGTCATAAGGTCAAAGGTCATAAAGGACATAAGATAAACTTAAAGGGATGGTGTAGTATTGGTAGATATGAGGATTCAGCCTTTAACTTTTCAACCTCCTCCCCCCCCCACCACCTTTAAAGGGAAAAATCCAGTCCAAATATAAGTTAGTCTGATAAGAAAGAACAGAATGTTACAAGTTCAACGACATAAATTTGATCAAAATCGGATGAAAAAATAAGGAAGTTATCACATTTTGAAGTTTCGCTATTTTGGGGGGAAACACTTCTTGAACAGTCAATATGATTATGCAAATGGCAAAGTGAGCATATACCCTTACAACTTACCATATAGTTTGTATATAAAATTTTGAAATTTCCAGTTTTTCATTAAAATGCAATTATGCCCAAGGCTCAAATCCTCGTATATCTAACTGATCACTATTCTGAAGTTATTCAACCAGGAATAACGTCATGTTTTTTGTTTGTTTGCTTGTTTGTTTGTTTGTTTTTGTACACGATTAATGGAAAATTGTGAGGGTACATAGTTGCCTCACTCCTTTGCATATTCATAACTACTGTACAAGAACTTTTTTTTTGCAGAAATTAGCAAAACTTCAAAATGTCATAACTTCCTTAATTTTCATCCGATTTCAGACAAATTTTTACCGTTCAACTTGTAAGATGGTTCTCTTTTTTTTTTATCAGACTAACTTATATTTGTTGGTTGTATTTTTCAAATTGTCACTTTTACAATCACAACATAGTCTTTTGAAGAATCATCTACTTAGATGCCTCGAACGTTGTACTCACACAAGATTCCTTCCCGATACACTGAGGTGAAGAGAACACTTTCACCGCTAGGTGGCCAGCCACACCGCCAGTCGCCTTCTTCGCCCATGTCGGTCTCAACCCACGACGCCTGGTCACTCGGCCAGCAGCACGAGCAGTCAATCCACACGTTCCCGGCATCCACCGAACACTCGGCATAGACCATGTCGACAACGGCTGCCAGGTAGCTAAAGTTGAGAGGCAGTGGTACTTTTCCATCCTTTGAACTGCAAACCCCACGTACATTTGGATACAAATATCCACGACATTCTGAAAAATAAAAAGGTACGTATAGTGTAGTTCGTACTTTGTGGTAATTTAAGCGTTTACTAACTTCCACGTTGCCTACAAACAGTGCTATGATGAATACTGTATCACAGGGCATCGTAAACTGATGTAGTCGTGAAGTGTACGTTATTCCTATGAAAGGGGGTGTTTCCCGAATGATTAAACATGACTTGTACATGCACCTAACGCGTATATATAAAGATTGAGGCAACATCTTAGAGAATAGTGGATTAACTTGTCTACGGGCAACACTCAGAGACAGTTTGAAGAGAATTAAACACACTTTTTAATCCGAAGTCAAGGGAATGTGCACATTTCTTTTGCTATAACATGACTTTAATCGATTGTCGGCTCTGTCACTTCCATATTGTTTTACTACGATGACAATACCTCTTCACCCAGGCTTTTGATTGAATTAAACTAGAAATGTCGCTACAGCGACTGGTTATACCCCCGGCCAAACAACATTTCATAAGCTTTGGTCAAAAAACTGAGGAAGTAGTTAAATCTGCAAGATCTTTCCTTGATCTTCTGCCATTAATATGCCGTTACCATGGCAACGTACTTTCGGGTACTGTCGAAAAATGCGTCTTGCACATCTACAACCAAAGGCACACATCTGTACCAAGTTTCATGGAAATTGGGCAAAAACTGAGGAAGTAGTTTGCAACACAAAATTTTCCATCATTTTGGCTCATAATATGTGAGCTGTTACCATGGCAACATACTTTTTGTCACTGTCAAGAAATGTCATGCTGACCTATATCCTAAGACAAACATTCAATATGAATTCCATGAGAATTGGAAGAACACTGATGAAGCAGTTTTGCCATGAAGCATTTTGCCCTATATTTTACCAATAACATTCCGTTACCATGGCAACGCACTTTTTGCCACTGCGGAAATATGTGTCTTGCACATTAACATATTCAGATGAACATCTGTACCTAATTTCATAAAAATTGATCAAAAACTGTGGGAAGAGTTCGCGACGCAAGATTTGTACCCATTTTTGCCCATAATATGCCGTTACCATGGCAACGTACTTTTGGGTACTGTCAAAAAATACGTCTTGCACATCTACAACCCAAGGCACACATCTGTGCCAAGTTTTATGGGAATCGGTTGAAAACTGAGGAAGTAGTTCGCGACGCAAGATTTGCAACGGACCGACCGCCCGACCGCCCGACCGACCGCCCGACCGACCGCCCGACCGCCCGACCGTCCGCTGATTCCTATATACCCCCTTCAAACTTCGTTTGGCGGGGGTGTAAAAAAAATAAAACAACAACAACAACAACCCAGGAGTGCCAAATAAGTCTGAAACTCTCGCTGTGTTATCATGATTTAAAATATCCAAATATCGTGAGGTTATTAGTAATAGGCCTAGCCTTGCATTTTGTGTAAGACTCAAACCTATGTGCACAGCGTTCACGATCATTGCCGTTGTTGGCGATATCATCATGTCAAAGCGTTTGTCTGTGGTTATCGCGTAGTCGGACGAAAAAGTGTTTGTGACGTCATCATATGTTGACGTAGTAGCAACTTCCTCCTGTGCTGGTTTCAAAGATGCCTCGGTGTCATTGGTTTCCCGCGTTGGCGATGCTAATATGGAGGACATGTCATCATCTACGGCTGATAAAGACAGAAATGGGAGTTGTGCGAGAGTGACACCGTGTGTCATTGTTCTTTTGTCCTCATCACAATATACAAAGCATTCAAGTACAATCATTAATAAGGTTGCGCGAAGCTGAGCGGTGGAGTCATCTTTCGCCTAGTAGCAGTTTAAAAGTTTATTTTACACGGACTGCTGATACATTATCCGGTTGATGTGTTGATATCAACCGCTGCACACACCCGGGCCCCATTTTATGAAAGATGTCAGGATAACAACTGTTGTTGGAATGGCAACTTCCCATAGCAACAGCCAATCAAGAAGCTGGATTCTTGACATCATCAAGACAATTGCCATTTCAACAGGAGCTATCATTGTCAACTTTTTATCAAATGGGGCTCTCATGGGGCTGAATATGTCAAGCACTTTCAGAAAGCCCTATTATGTAGGCCTATACAGTTGAAATATAAACGCATGGTTTATTTTGTTTTTTTCACTGAGTACCTGTTAATGATAATAACTCAAACGGATTTGTAGTGCAATTAGGTGGCCCGAAACAATATTATGTTCATTTAAATAAATGTAAATTCATATTGCTTAACATTAAATACCTAAAAGAAAAGAAGTTTGTACATGAATTTGTACTTAATTTGTATTACAATTTCGGTTTTCATTTCACTTTTCACATCTTTGCAGTCTTTTTTTTTTCAATATCCTCTCTAATATTGTTACTTTCCACCTCTTCCTTGCAACTTTCATACTCACGAATATCGCAATGCGTTCCGATGAAGTCAGGCAGACAGTGGCAGGTATAGTTTACCAGCGTCTCTTCGCAGTAGCCATTCTTACACAAAATTCACATGGCAGTCTGTATGAGGTATACCAGGAGAAAATACAGAAGCAAGTCTGGACAATCGCTGGCCACATCATCACTCGTAACATTGTTTCTATAAAAATGATTAGCTAAGAAATTAAAACAAAATTTATAGTCCTAAAAACATAAGAATGTAGATAACTCAGACTCCGCCGTGTTATCAATATGCTTACCAATTTAATATTCAAAAATGCTACAGCCGATCAATATCGAAAAAAAAAGGAACAAAATCTGATCTGAAAGAAAAGCGAAAGCTAGGCCTTTTGGGTTGGCCATCACCACAAGGATCTTTCTCGGTCTATGCCTAAATGCTTGAATATACCCTACCTATATTTCTGATTATCGTAACAAGCACACGCAATGATCTAGACAAGAAATTAAATTTGGGTGTTTTTTATTAATTATTTTCATTTCAACAAGTCAAAAAGCGTAAAAGTCGGTCTGAAAGGCATTTTGCAGAGTTTGGATAAGCACACACCATTCAATAACAAACATTATAGAAATTATAACGAAAATAAAAACTAAAACAAAAGAACCACGAAAATACATACAAGTCCGAGACAAACCAAACTGTTAACAAATCAGAAAGAACGGATTGAACAGAAAAGAAAGGAAACGATGTTAATGCATACAATAAGAGGCGAGAGAAATACCTGCTGATTATCTATTTAAAGAATTAGTCTTTTCAACTGTTTATAAGCGTAAAAGTTTTATCGAAAATAGCTGAATGTTTCCGAGGCTACATAATAACGGTGAATTTTCATAAACTTCATTTTTTTATCTTTGAAGGTGGAGGTTTGCATGGTGGTGTCGACATGGGCGTAAATCCCGGGGGGATGGGGGGATATATCCCCCCCTGAAATGGAGGAGGGGGGGATGGCCTGTACAATCATCCCCCCCCCCCCTGAATTTTGAAGAAAAAAAAATGGAGGAAGCAGAAATGTGATTGTATCAATTTTGGCATATTGCATGACGTTTGTACGCCGGCCTTCAGACAGGTAACAGAGCTGAACAGTATTCTATCTTGTAGGAAATCGAATGCATAATTTTCTCAAGCGCTCGCTCGCTTCGCTCGCTCGCGGGCATGGACATACACTGTAATGCATGGCTCAGACGTTGACAACGTCAAATAGTGTAGGCCTACATGTAAACATGCTAAGACGAGAGTAACTTGGGACCATCTGCAAAATATGTACGAAAACAAACAAACAAACAATAACAAAACTATATTGCCATAATTGAACCCCCTCCATTTCCTAAATCATTCATGAGGAACGACAGTGACTGATAATTCAGTCAAGATACATCTATGGGTGTACCCAGGGAAGATCAAGGGCGTCGAAAATATCTCGGGGGGGGGGGGGGGGGGCAAAGGGCATTTGCCCCGCCCCTACGAAAGTGTTTAGGCAGGCAAATCATTTATCCCCCAAGCAATTTCCGAGATGAGGACAAATTTCGAACTTTCTTAATGGAATTATTGTCCAAATACCGCCAGAACTATGCACCAAATCATAAACATGCAAAAGCTCCGCTATACTGGATCCCTTTCGATAAGTACACTGTTGAGATTGACGTATATTTCCCTATTTGTCAAAGAGTGTGCAGCATATCTTTCACTTAACAAAAGCTCCCTCATATGCAGAGGCGTCAATGGGGGGGGGATGGTTCCCCCATAAAAGTGGGACAAACCAAATCGCCAAAATATAGCTAAAAACGGCAGTTTTGGGGGTGTAAAATGTCAAAATTTTAAAGCTCGCTCGCTCCGCTCGCTCGCATTTAAGCGCTAAGCCATTCCCCTGATGTTGCTACCAGTGATTGACAGCAGTTGCGCCCGGTGCGCCCCCCCCCCCCTAATCTCAAAAAGCAAAAAATATAGCTACAAATGGCAGTTTGGGGGACTGTAAGATGTCAAAATTTTTCAAGCTCGCTCGCTTCGCACACTCGCATTTAATCATCATGCCATTCTCATGATGTTGCTGCCATAAATTGCCAGCAGTTTTCGCCCGGTGCTCCCCCTTAATTTCCAAAGCTAAAAATAAAGCTACAAACGGCAGTTTTGGGACTGTAATAAGTCGAAATTTTGAAGCTCGCTCGCTCCGCTCGCTCGGATTTAATCATTATGCCATTCTCCTGATGTTGCTGCCAGTAATTGCCAGCAGTTTTCGCCCGGTGTGCCTCCCCTTAATTTCCAAAGCGAAAAAATACAGCTACAAACGACATTTTCTGGAATTGCAAAATGTCAAAATTTTAAGGCTCGCTTGCTCCGCTCGCTCGCATTTAATCGCTATGGCATTCTCCTGATGTTGCTGCCAGTGATTGACAGCAGTTGTGCCCGGTGCGTCGCCTTTAATTTCCAAAGCGAATAATATAGCTACAAATGGCAGTTTTGGGGACTGTAAGATGTCAAAATTTTCAAGCTCGCTCGCTTCGCACACTCGCATTTAATCATTATGCCATTCTCATGATGTTGCTGCCATAAATTGCCAGCAGTTTTCGCCCGGTGCTCCCCCTTAATTTCCAAAGCTAAAAATAAAGCTACAAACGGCAGTTTTGGGACTGTAATAAGTCGAAATTTTGAAGCTCGCTCGCTCCGCTCGCTCGGATTTAATCATTATGCCATTCTCCTGATGTTGCTGCCAGTAATTGCCAGCAGTTTTCGCCCGGTGTGCCTCCCCTTAATTTCCAAAGCGAAAAAATACAGCTACAAACGACATTTTCTGGAATTGCAAAATGTCAAAATTTTAAGGCTCGCTTGCTCCGCTCGCTCGCATTTAATCGCTATGGCATTCTCCTGATGTTGCTGCCAGTGATTGACAGCAGTTGTGCCCGGTGCGTCCCCTTTTATTTCCAAAGCGAAAAATATGGCTACAAATGGCAGTTTTGGGGACTGTAAGATGTCAAAATTTTCAAGCTCGCTCGCTTCGCACACTCGCATTTAATCATTATGCCATTCTCATGATGTTGCTGCCAGTAATTGCCACCAGTTTTCGCCCGGTGCTCCCCCCCCCCTTAATCTCCACAGCGAAAAACATAGCTACAAACGGCAGTTTTGGGACTGTAAGATGTCAAAATTTTGAAGCTCGCTTTCACTCACTCGCATTTAATCATTATGCCATTCTCCTGATGTTGCTGCCAGTTATTGCCAGCAGTTTTCGCCCGGTGCTCCCCCCCCCCCCTTAATTTCCAAAGCGAAAAATTTAGCTACAAACGGCAGTTTTGGGACTGTAATAAGTCAAAATTTTGAAGCTCGCTCGCTTCGCTCGCTCGCATTTAATCATTATGCCATTCTCCTGATGTTGCTGCCAGTTATTGCCGGCAGTTTTCGCCCGGTGCTCCCCCCTTAATTTCCAAAGCGAAAAATATAGCTACAAACGGCAGTTTTGGGACTGTAATAAGTCAAAATTTTGAAGCTCGCTCGCTTCGCTCGCTCGCATTTAATCATTATGCCATTCTCCTGATGTTGCTGCCAGTAATTGCCAGCAGTTTTCGCCCGGTGCTCCCCCTTAATTTCCAAAGCGACAAAATGCAGCCGCAAACGACAGTTTTGGGGACTGTAAAATGTCAAAATTTTCAAGCTCACTCGCTTCGCTCGCTCGCATTTAATCGTTATGCCATTCTCCTGATGTTGCTGCCAGTACGAACTGCCAGCAGTTGCGCCCTGTGCGCCCCCTTAATTTCCAAAGCGAAAAATACAGTCCAAAACGGCAGTTTTTTTTTTACTGTAAAATGCCAAAATTTTCAAGCTCGCTCGCTTCGCTCGCTCGCATTTTATTGTTATGCCATTCTCTTGATGTTGCTGTCAGTAATTGCCAGCAGTTTCACCCGGTGCCCCCCCCCCTTAATTTCCAAAGCTAAAAATAAAGCTACAAACGGCAGTTTTGGGACTGTAATAAGTCAAAAATTTTGAAGCTCGCTCGCTCCGCTCTCGCTCAATCATTATGCCATTCTCCTGATGTTGCTGCCAGTAATTGCCAGCAGTTTTCGCCCGGTGTGCCTCCCCTTAATTTCCAAAGCGAAAAAATGCAGCTACAAACGACATTGTCTGGGATTGCAAAATGTCAAAATTTTAAGGCTCGCTTGCTCCGCTCGCTCGCATTTAATCGCTATGGCATTCTCCTGATGTTGCTGCCAGTGATTGACAGCAGTTGTGCCCGGTGCGTCCCCTTTAATTTCCAAAGCGAAAAATATAACTACAAATGGCAGTTTTGGGGACTGTAAGATGTCAAAATTTTCAAGCTCGCTCGCTTCGCACACTCGCATTTAATCATTATGCCATTCTCATGATGTTGCTGCCAGTAATTGCCACCAGTTTCGCCCGGTGCTCCCCCTTAATTTCCAAAGCTAAAAATAAAGCTACAAACGGCAGTTTTGGGACTGTAATAAGTCGAAATTTTGAAGCTCGCTCGCTCCGCTCGCTCGGATTTAATCATTATGCCATTCTCCTGATGTTGCTGCCAGTAATTGCCAGCAGTTTTCGCCCGGTGTGCCTCCCCTTAATTTCCAAAGCGAAAAAATACAGCTACAAACGACATTTTCTGGAATTGCAAAATGTCAAAATTTTAAGGCTCGCTTGCTCCGCTCGCTCGCATTTAATCGCTATGGCATTCTCCTGATGTTGCTGCCAGTGATTGACAGCAGTTGTGCCCGGTGCGTCCCCTTTTATTTCCAAAGCGAAAAATATAGCTACAAATGGCAGTTTTGGGGACTGTAAGATGTCAAAATTTTCAAGCTCGCTCGCTTCGCACACTCGCATTTAATCATTATGCCATTCTCATGATGTTGCTGCCAGTAATTGCCACCAGTTTTCGCCCGGTGCTCCCCCCCCCCTCCCCCTTAATCTCCACAGCGAAAAACATAGCTACAAACGGCAGTTTTGGGACTGTAAGATGTCAAAATTTTGAAGCTCGCTTTCACTCACTCGCATTTAATCATTATGCCATTCTCCTGATGTTGCTGCCAGTTATTGCCAGCAGTTTTCGCCCGGTGCTCCCCCCCCCCCCTTAATTTCCAAAGCGAAAAATTTAGCTACAAACGGCAGTTTTGGGACTGTAATAAGTCAAAATTTTGAAGCTCGCTCGCTTCGCTCGCTCGCATTTAATCATTATGCCATTCTCCTGATGTTGCTGCCAGTTATTGCCAGCAGTTTTCGCCCGGTGCTCCCCCCTTAATTTCCAAAGCGAAAAATATAGCTACAAACGGCAGTTTTGGGACTGTAATAAGTCAAAATTTTGAAGCTCGCTCGCTTCGCTCGCTCGCATTTAATCATTATGCCATTCTCCTGATGTTGCTGCCAGTAATTGCCAGCAGTTTTCGCCCGGTGTGCCTCCCCTTAATTTCCAAAGCGAAAAAATACAGCTACAAACGACATTGTCTGGGATTGCAAAATGTCAAAATTTTAAGGCTCGCTTGCTCCGCTCGCTCGCATTTAATCGCTATGGCATTCTCCTGATGTTGCTGCCAGTGATTGACAGCAGTTGTGCCCGGTGCGTCCCCTTTAATTTCCAAAGCGAAAAATATAACTACAAATGGCAGTTTTGGGGACTGTAAGATGTCAAAATTTTCAAGCTCGCTCGCTTCGCACACTCGCATTTAATCATTATGCCATTCTCATGATGTTGCTGCCAGTAATTGCCACCAGTTTCGCCCGGTGCTCCCCCTTAATTTCCAAAGCTAAAAATAAAGCTACAAACGGCAGTTTTGGGACTGTAATAAGTCGAAATTTTGAAGCTCGCTCGCTCCGCTCGCTCGGATTTAATCATTATGCCATTCTCCTGATGTTGCTGCCAGTAATTGCCAGCAGTTTTCGCCCGGTGTGCCTCCCCTTAATTTCCAAAGCGAAAAAATACAGCTACAAACGACATTTTCTGGAATTGCAAAATGTCAAAATTTTAAGGCTCGCTTGCTCCGCTCGCTCGCATTTAATCGCTATGGCATTCTCCTGATGTTGCTGCCAGTGATTGACAGCAGTTGTGCCCGGTGCGTCCCCTTTTATTTCCCGATGGCTACAAATGGCAGTTTTGGGGACTGTAAGATGTCAAAATTTTCAAGCTCGCTCGCTTCGCACACTCGCATTTAATCATTATGCCATTCTCATGATGTTGCTGCCAGTAATTGCCACCAGTTTTCGCCCGGTGCTCCCCCCCCCCTCCCCCTTAATCTCCACAGCGAAAAACATAGCTACAAACGGCAGTTTTGGGACTGTAAGATGTCAAAATTTTGAAGCTCGCTTTCACTCACTCGCATTTAATCATTATGCCATTCTCCTGATGTTGCTGCCAGTTATTGCCAGCAGTTTTCGCCCGGTGCTCCCCCCCCCCCCTTAATTTCCAAAGCGAAAAATTTAGCTACAAACGGCAGTTTTGGGACTGTAATAAGTCAAAATTTTGAAGCTCGCTCGCTTCGCTCGCTCGCATTTAATCATTATGCCATTCTCCTGATGTTGCTGCCAGTTATTGCCAGCAGTTTTCGCTCGGTGCTCCCCCCTTAATTTCCAAAGCGAAAAATATAGCTACAAACGGCAGTTTTGGGACTGTAATAAGTCAAAATTTTGAAGCTCGCTCGCTTCGCTCGCTCGCATTTAATCATTATGCCATTCTCCTGATGTTGCTGCCAGTAATTGCCAGCAGTTTTCGCCCGGTGCTCCCCCTTAATTTCCAAAGCGACAAAATGCAGCCGCAAACGACAGTTTTGGGGACTGTAAAATGTCAAAATTTTCAAGCTCACTCGCTTCGCTCGCTCGCATTTAATCGTTATGCCATTCTCCTGATGTTGCTGCCAGTACGAACTGCCAGCAGTTGCGCCCTGTGCGCCCCCTTAATTTCCAAAGCGAAAAAATACAGTCCAAAACGGCAGTTTTTTTTTTTACTGTAAAATGCCAAAAATTTCAAGCTCGCTCGCTTCGCTCGCTCGCATTTTATTGTTATGCCATTCTCTTGATGTTGCTGTCAGTAATTGCCAGCAGTTTCACCCGGTGCCCCCCCCCCTTAATTTCCAAAGCTAAAAATAAAGCTACAAACGGCAGTTTTGGGACTGTAATAAGTCAAAAATTTTGAAGCTCGCTCGCTCCGCTCTCGCTCAATCATTATGCCATTCTCTTGATGTTGCTGCCAGTAATTGCCAGCAGTTTTCGCCCGGTGTGCCTCCCCTTAATTTCCAAAGCGAAAAAATGCAGCTACAAACGACATTGTCTGGGATTGCAAAATGTCAAAATTTTAAGGCTCGCTTGCTCCGCTCGCTCGCATTTAATCGCTATGGCATTCTCCTGATGTTGCTGCCAGTGATTGACAGCAGTTGTGCCCGGTGCGTCCCCTTTAATTTCCAAAGCGAAAAATATAACTACAAATGGCAGTTTTGGGGACTGTAAGATGTCAAAATTTTCAAGCTCGCTCGCTTCGCACACTCGCATTTAATCATTATGCCATTCTCATGATGTTGCTGCCAGTAATTGCCACCAGTTTCGCACGGTGCTCCCCCTTAATTTCCAAAGCTAAAAATAAAGCTACAAACGGCAGTTTTGGGACTGTAAAATGTCAAAATTTTCAAGCTCACTCGCTTCGCTCGCTCGCATTTAATCGTTATGCCATTCTCCTGATGTTGCTGCCAGTACGAACTGCCAGCAGTTGCGCCCTGTGCGCCCCCCTTAATTTCCAAAGCGAAAAAATACAGCTCAAAACAGCAGGGTTTTTTTTACTGTAAAATGTCAAAATTTTCAAGCTCGCTCGCTTCGCTCGCTCGCATTTAATTGTTATGCCATTCTCTTGATGTTGCTGTCAGTAGTAATTGCCAGCAGTTTCACCCGGTGCCCCCCTTAATTTCCAAAGCGGACAAAATACAGTCACAAACTGCAGTTTTGGGACTGTAAAATGTCACAATTTTCAAGCTCGCTTGTAACAGTTTGTCAGAAATATATCACTCTCCTCCCACTTTATATTTCATGCAAAAGAGTGAGACATCCGATCCCTGTAAATTGTGTGTGTGTGTGTGGGGGGGGGGGGGGTTACCAAGTTTCTCTCACCCCCGTCCCCCTCAAGGCTGCGCCGGTTCGGTTATGGGCTTGTAATCGTGGTGATGGTGACTATCGCCGATCATCCCCCCCCCCCCCCCCACTCCTCAGTATGGATTTACGCCGTTGGGTGTCGATAAGGGATATTGGGTTTGCGGTTCACCATGTGGTAGTCCCGAAAAGCACTGTTGGAAGAGGGTATAGGAGATAATAGATGTGGAAAAAGCGGGAGAGAGAGTGAGTGAGAGTAGAAGTATTCTTTCTTGAAAATGTGAGAGTCCTGAAAAGGACTGTGAACCAGAAGCGAGAGTAAGGAGAGCGAAGAGAGGAAACTCGCGACGTTATGTACAGCTTGACTGTCCGTCCTCAGGAGCATATATATCAACGAATTACGAAACATTTGAAAAGGTTCCCATGTATAACCATACGTTTTTCGTGTGCACAGAGTTCTGAAATAACAGGGTTTTAAAGACAAAGCTGAGAATAATTTGCATAAATGTTGATGACTGGCTAATTTCATTAAAAAAAAAAGGCTAAAGACTCGCAAAACGAATATAGGCCTAATTCAAAAGTCAAAGTCTCCTACAGTCTCAGCCTCCCATATTTTAAAGAATTTGAAGATAGACTTCATCTTGCGGACTGAACTGCACACAAAATAAACAAACAAAATAAAAATGATAAAAAGAATGTGTAGCGACGGAGGATCATAAAGCACGTATGAAAAAAAAAGTTATCATTTTATACACATTATTAAGACATTAGAAGTGATAACAGCAACCGTATAGGCCCAAAACAGGCTTTCTGTTGTTGTTGCTGTTGTTGTTGTTGTTTTGTTTTGTTTTGTTGTTTTTTTTTTGAAGGGGAAAGAGACTTCGAGCACTTAAATATATCTTTCTTATCGTCGTTCGATGTTTTATACAATGCGATTACATGAAACACACGGGGGCAGCAAGATTATTACTCTGCAAAAGATATCTTACCTGGAAGTCTACAAACGAAGGCTTCACACTCAGACCCCAGAATGACGTTCTTACGATGGACTTTGGAGCAGCTCAGTAGGCCAGAGCTCCAGGGTACCAGTTTAGGAAAGAGTTGGACGCTCAAACCATTGAATAAAACCGTCTTACATCGAGATCTCATCGTCAAGATGTCGAGATGGTTGTAGTTCATCGCCGAAGTATTCAAAGGGCCTACTTGTTGATGATATTCATAATTATTATCATTTTTGTTTTGTATCATTCCATGCATGAAGATGAATTGCAAGAGCGTATCACAACATAGTAAAAATGATTGCATTTAGCTATTTGATCTAAAGGGATAAGTGATGAGTTTCTCGAAATTTCGACTAAATACCATTATGTCCATAATTATGAAGAAACTGTACAGCACATTACCAAAACTCTTCAATTCTGCTATACATAGTATAAGTTTCGAAAGTGGCTAGTAAATGCAGGTACTATCTAGCGTTTATGAATCTCAATGAACAAAAGAAAATACTGATGTTTCTTCCATCATTCATGCAGATTAGAATAAAAATAGCTCGAAGTAAGATTTGGGACAAGATATCAAACTATTATTTGATATAAAGGCACAAAGGTAGTTACACGGGCCCCCTAAGTACACCCTTAGCGGGATGTTGAGAGTCCTTCATCTTTGATATTCCTGTATTACTGAGGGTGAAAGTAAATTGTAGTATGAGTGAACAAGAGTCATAAGCGAAAAATATGTTTTACCCATACTAATTTGGTCGTAATTTAAAGCACAGATGCACAGTGCTCCTCATTCGACAATTTCTGATCCATACGTTTTCAGTACCGCCAAGTATCATCGTTCACACAGGCCACAACGAATAAATTAATGAACATTAATAAAGAAATAGTCACGACAGGAAAAGTACCCATATTATTATGATAATTCTCCTCCCACGGTGGCCTTATATACTTTGCGTCGAACCGAACTGATCATGTATGTTAAATGAGTTATACTACTACAGTATTAAAAACCAGGGAGGGTGAGGCAATTACCAAGCTACTCACCTACAATGAACAAGGCCATCACCACTGCAGGAATCGGTATAAACAGCCGTATTTGCGGCATATTCCATGTAAAATGAACCACAAATTGCTGCTGAATTAGAATGTTCACAGCTGAAGATTGTAGCTTCATTCGCGTGTTTCTGACACGTTATGCATCTTCCGGAAGGACCTTTTCATGGCAACATACATATAAACGCACAAAAATTAAATGGCAACGTGTTTAAGAGTTTCAGTGTGGGTTCAGGCAGGAGAGGGTCGGTACACTTTTTCCATTTTCCATCATGCAGTTTACTCATCACCACCAACGCACCGACACAGATGAGATAACAACATGAAAATTTACTAAAATTTTATTATTATGTATTCAATTAATCTCAATCTATTAGCATCGCTCAAATTTCGTATAGTTTATGATATAAAAGTTATTAAGGACAAATCACAATTATGCGTTTCAACAAGGTCTGCACAGCTGATCTAAAAATGGGATCGTGTGTGTGTGTGTTGTGTTGTGTGTGTGTGTGTGTGAGTGTGTGTGTGTGTTTGTGTGTGTTCAAAACTTGGGACATTTCAGGGGATCGAATTACACAGAGAGAGAAAAAAATGGTAAATGCACTCTATCGAGCAGAGGATCAGTGGCGTATCTAGGGGGGGGGGGGCAAGGGGGGCACGTGCGCCGCCACGCCACTCCTTGGGGGCGCAAAAAAAAAAAAAAATGAAGAAGAAAAAAAAGAAAAAAAAAACGAAGAGGAAGAAGAAGAAAAGAAAAAAGAAAAAAAGAAGAAGAAGAAACTCGCCCGGAAGGGGGGGGGGGGGGGCAGAAAACCAAATCAAACAAGATAAAAACAAAACATGATGAGACAATGTTTATTGTGTTCACACAAGAATTCCATGCTCTGTAAGCTGAAATACAAACATTTTCGGCTCGCTCGCTGCACTCGCTCGCCAAAATTTATATAAAAAAGAAAGTAAGAACAAAACTTGATGATGACGCGGACAAAATGGCAATGTCTATTGTGTTCACACATGTCATTTAATATTTAGCTGGAAAAATGTTACACGGAGCAGCGACTGCAATTTCATTCGTTCTGAAGCGATCGGCGATTGGATCAAAAGAGGACGCCAACGGTTTCGAACATACGGGGGGGGGGGGGGTGGCGCAAAAAAAAAGACAAGAACAAAACGTAATGATGACGCGGAAATATACAAATTTCGGCTCACTCGCTCGTACTAATTAAGAGTATTTTTCCAAGTACTCAGTTTGTTGGTATAAATCGTTTATCTGTGATTGGCCGTCTCTATCTTGATTAGAATTGTAAGAATTGATAAGCAAAAAATGACAAGAATTCCATGTTTTGTAAGCTGAAATATAAAAATTTTCGGCTCGCTCGCTGCGCTCGCTCGCCAAAATTTATCAAAATTCATTACATTTACATCACCCTCAAAAGACCCCTTTTAAGTGCTTGAAAAAGCATATCATGTGGACTTTGTTTAAAGTCCCTACCGGGATGGGGTTGTGGATGAACACTTTTTCAGAAATTAGGGGCCCAAATTTCGCGCTTGCCCCGGGCGCCGTTTTCCCTAGATACGCCATTGCAGAGGATTACATCTTCTGTAATACCAGCATTACCCATCTTGGACATTTTGGAAGATCGAAGATTTTGAGTTGGTATAGTTGTTCCAAGGAGGTTCAAGAGATGACCCCTTATTTCATGTTTGATGCCGCCACTAAAATATAATTATTTCAAGTAGGCCTTTATTGTTGGCCATGTTTTTGTTTTTGTTTTTGTTTTTGTTTTATTTCGAACCAGCTTTAATATACATTTTTTTTTTAGCATGAAAAGCTGTGTGTTTGTAGTGTCAAGCTTTTATTCTTTCGGAGAGGATGTTAATAGCGACCTTTTCAGTACGCGAGAAAGAATCCACTGAGGCGTACATTATTGGTATTATTTCGGTGTACATTAACATTGTGGAGGCTATTGGCATACTATTTTGGCTAATTTGACAAATTCGTTCAAGTATAGTCTTAAAGGTAGGGAATCCCATTTGTAGTTGTAAAAATACAGTGGTATGTTGAAGAGAGTATCATTTTAGAAACTCCCATAAAGTATTAAAAAGTGGAAGGTAACATTTAGTGCATTTTTATTGACCGTTAGATTTTGAAGTTAATTTTGGTGTGGCTCACCGTAAATTCCAGTACATTACTAGGCTACCTTTGCAGACCCATGCACTGCACGTGTGTCCATTATTTTTGTGAAGAAAGTTCATCAAAACTTACAAACATTTCTATATACATTCTTGCCACACAAAATGTTATTACATCAGCTCTTATACTTTTAGATTTGTGTTTATAGATAAGAAATACAGAAGACTGCAACAAAAAGGCTTAAGTGTGGCTGACACACAGAACTACTGAGTAGTTAAGAGTTTTGTGCATTATTCAAATTGTAGATAACTGTTGACTTCCAAATTTCTAAGCAGTGGCCTAAACAAGTCCCCTGAGGTTCATATTTCATGCTTTGCTGCATTTTGGGAGGTCTGTAAAAGGTATCCCCTACCTTTAACCTAAGCCCTCAAGGATACAAGAGTTTTATCAATCAGATTCTGATTCCCCCGTGGATTCACCCTGGAAATAAACAAGACAATTTTACCGTCAATTTTCACCATCTACATGATCTAAAAGGAAACACCCATAACGGAATCTTAATTTGGGGGCATTTTGGAGATCATCTTGAACATCTCAAACTTCCTAGAGAATGCAAGAGTTGCGCCAACCAGATACAGAATAAGCACAGTCAAAATAGGGCAAAACCATTATTTTTTTAATTTTTCACATTTCATAAGGAAATAATAATTCATATTGGATTTTTTTTTGAGGGCCATTTCTGTTACCATCTTGGATATTGCAAAACTTTCTGGGATGCAAAAGTTGCATGACCAAGATTCGGCATTAGGCTTTGACACCCTCGAAATAGGGTAAAGCCGTTAATTGTTTTCAATGTTTCACCATTTAGAAGGAAGTACATTATTGTGAAGTACAATATGTGAACCTGCATGATGCACCTTTTGCATCCTTCAAAGTTTTGAGATATTCAAGATAGCCGCCAGAAACGGATATTCACATGTTGTTGTTGTTGTTTTAAAGAAAGAAGAAAAAAAAATCTTTCTCTCCTTTCTTTAAAACAACAACAATATGTGAATATCCGTTTCTGGCGGCTTTCTTGAATATCTCAAAATCTTCAAGGATGCAAAAGTTGCATCATGCAGATTCGGATTCAGCACCCTCAAAAAAGGATAAAACCACCAATCGTTTTCAATTTTCACCATTTAGCATTTTCCGTTTTGGGCGGCCAAAATGGCCGCTATCTTGAATATCCCAAAACCCTCATGGATGCAAGAGTTGCATCATACAGATTCAAATTTAGCACCATTGAAATAGAGTATAACCCTCAATGTTTTCAATTTTTCACCATTTAGACGGGAAAAAATGGGAATCACCTTTTTTTGGCGGCCATCTTGAATATCTCAAAACCCTTAAGGATGCAAGAGTTGCATCATCCATATTCGGATTCAGCACTCTCGAAATAGGATGAAACCATCAAAAACATTGGGTGGACGGTAAAACAAGGTTAGGCCCAAATAGCTTTGGCACCCATGCAGACTACGGGGGTAGAACAGGTAAAATGAATCACATCACACTCACCTTCTTTGCCTTGCCTATGATGTCCGCTTGAAATCAAAGGAATTCATCCACCGCTTATATCTTGTTGTCGCCGTCGCGCTGTCAGAGGAAGCGCAGGATTGATAACTCTGGATCTCAATGCCAAGGAAAACTCTTTCATGAGTAACGCGAGATGTTTGATCACTCCAAGACAGAGACCTGTTTAGAAGCACTGCTACTCGACAGTCACGACTCATTGCATGTCTACTCACATTCATGTGTAGTAATCCTATTCCTAAATCTTTCTCATTTGGAGTATCGCAATAGTCAACTGAAGCTTATAAATTCACGAGGCTGTCGCCCTCCTTGTACCGCTGCTCTATACAGAGTCTAATGGTAGGTTTCATTTCATCCATGAGATACGTCGGTATGGATGAACACGAAAAACCTTGATGGGCGTGGCCTGTAGCTTTGTTTCCCACAGAAACGGGGGGGGGGGGGGGTAGGCCTATTCGTTTTCTCCCGTTGTGCCGTCATTACTCTCTTATTTATTGGAGTGAGTCCTCGAGTATCAGATTATATGCAATGTCAAGGTGTCGTATCATGCTTCGTGGAAAAAATAAATACGATGTAACGTTTTGCCACAGAAAGAAATTTACCTCGCAATTAAAAGCATCCCTGATTTTCAAGATAGGTAACATCGACTTTATGATGTGTCCTACACTGTGAGGGAAAATTCACACAAACATGGCTTGCCTCAATCAAATCAGAATAATCAGAAGTTAAGTGTTGGACTGGATTTCCCACCCTTTAAAATCTCGCTTCGATTCCATCAGAGTAACAAGGAAATACCACGTTCAAGTGTGCTTTTCTATCCAATAGGGAGTTTTCGCTACACGACGGGAAGACCGAGAATGCGCGGAAGCAATCAGCTGTGACAGTCCCCGTACTTGGACTCCCGTCCCCATATCGAAGCAGTTTCGCTTTCCTGTACAGTACGGAGGCGTGGGGACAAGATCGCTGATTGGCTGGCTGGCTGGCTCACTCCTGCCCCAGCATTGGGACCGAACGCTATTTTGGCCGAGTACCGTACTCGTTTTCCCGAGGACGGGACGTTTCTCTAATTTAATCATGCGCAGAAGCAAATTTTGCACACGGCACTCTGAAATCCCGGCCGCGTCGTGCTTGCGAAAATTCCCTTATGACTCAGATACCCGTGAAAAAGAAAATAATGTATTTTCGTGTTAAAGTGCTTCGTTATTTTTTAAGCTGTTTTAATTGAAGTCATGAAAGATTTATCTTTCTTGTCCTTGTAAGCCCCGATTTTGAAGTCCTTATTTTCTCCTCATTCCAATCGTTTATCTAAAAAACACAATCTCCTCGGTACACCTGCATTACCTGGGTAAGTGGTACATGCAACTTGTGCCTTACGTGGAAGTGACCCTTCAACTCCTCTTTCGTCGCCCCATTTCTTCTTCTTCTTTCTTTCTTTCTTTCTTTCTTTCTTCTTCTTCTTCTTCTTCTTTCAAGTGCAGCTTCATGCTTGAAGACTACGCACTGTGTAGTGTGTCTCTTCCTCTTATTCCTTCAGCATTTTACTTTTACTTTTGTAAGAGAGCTTCGTATGTGTGTTTGTGTGATTTTTGTTCTTTTTCTCCCCCCCCCCTTTTTTTTTAAAGGCAATCTGCCTTATGTTGTCTAGTTCGTTCAGTAGCTACTTAGTCATTGCTCATGAGGAGACTGCAAATTAGAAGCCCTGTTTTGAACAGTCCCCTCCTTTTCCAACAACTTTGTTTCGGTATAGTCATAAAATTCATTGCATTATTGTACTTCATTCATAATATTTTCATTCATTGCAAAGTTGTACTAATTTTGTGGAACCATAATGTAAATGTTTTACTGTAAACAAGTATATCATAACTTTTTGGTCGGAAATGAATGTAACGAAATGCTTTATGATATTGCTTCAAAACTCAGCGAAACTCTTGTACAGTTTCAATTTCAGTTCGATTTATTTCTCCACTAGCAGTGCAGAGATAAAATTATGACAATATATATTCAGCAACAACGTTCTCATCAAAATAGAAATAAAAAGTAGATAATAGGAATATGACAACAATGTTTTATGTTCTGAGGCCATTAACCCAGTCGAGCAAACTTCTTTTCGATATGTGACGTTCTCCTCCACCTGTATAATGTATATTACCTTAAAAATAGTATACATTAATTTTTATCATCTTTATTTTTAGGTACAGGTAGAGGAGAACGTCTTCAATTAATAGTTTCCTTCACTGGGATGCGACTGCCATAAAGTAATATGGTATCTTGTAATGTTCTCTCTTTAACTGAAGGAACACAAACACACACACACACACGTACACACACACACACGTACACACACACACACACAAAGAAAACCATTGATAACTTGAATCTCGAGTATATATAAAATTTATTGTTACGAGATTATCCCGGTGAAGATTTGTAACACTCTTGTCTATGGCACAACTCGCTTAATTTATATTCAGTAATGAGATTTAAAAAAAAAACCCACCAAACTAAAACAAGACCAACAACAACAGACCCGGGGATCTCGCGCTCACCCGAGTATCGCAAGATCATCTTCTCCACATTCTTCCAGACTAGTGAGTAGGGAAACCCGGTTGAAAGTATGGGGTCTGATAAAGCGAAACCGCCCTCATAAAATATATATGTTGTCTTGTCTTCTTTCTAAGCTCAAGCACCAAGAACTCTTCACGGATGCTGCATTGTTTGTGAAAGGTGTCTCTCAAATATGTCAGGTATATAAGTGTGCTTTTTACAGAAAAAAAAGGTTTTTCATACACTTAAATCAATATTTGACATACTCCCCCCGGAAAATTTATTAGAACAAGTATTTTCTTCTATGTAAATATGAGGAATTTTTTTTACAACTAAACAGAATTACGAGAATAAATTTTACCAAATTTATAAATGATGTACTTGAACAACGAAAAAGTTATAATAACATCCGGGTTAGGAATGGCTTATATCATATGTATATAATACCTTTTATTTTACAATGTGAGATGATTTATATACAAGAGATATTAAATTTGTTCATGTCTTAGTAGCAGAAGGGATATGCATTCAGTATTCATTTCTATACAATGATTAACGGAACATATTCTTTACTTCTTGTCATTACAAGTAGTGTTATCTTTTAGTGATCGTAAATTCTGTAATCTCATTGGTCAATCACGTAATTGATAAAATCCAAACCAACTACTGAATATTTCCCGTATTCCGTGAATGAGGTCATTGTGCGCATGCGCTAAATCCACCACTGAATAGTTTCCGTATTCCGTGATATGACGTCATGATATTACACAGCTAACTGCGCGTTAGGTATGCGCGCATATAGTAATCAGCTCGCGAGACGTAAGTCAACATGGCTGACAGCCGGCGATTTCAACATCATTCACGAGAGGAAATCAGCGAGAAGGTTCGTGAAATCCCGGATTGCCTGTGTAACTTTACCAATGAGATTACCATGTAGATCTACACTTAAAAGATAAAATCGTTACCCCCTGCTTGTTCTTACGAAATACGGGAAATATCTTCGGTCTGGTGCCATATTCCATTCGGCCTCCAAGTCCGCGCCTCATGGAATATGGCACCAGACCGTAGATATTTGCCCGTATTTCGTGAACAAGCAGGGGGTACGCCATTATGATTATAATTATAGTTATGTTGTATCAAGTGGCTTTCCATACTCTGATCGGTTTCCACGTGTTGTGCACGCTATGTGTTACGTGTGTGCAGTTGACTCGGTCACGGCCATTAAACTCTTGAACATCATATACCAAGATCGTCTGATGTTTCTCCTTATTTACTGGCGTGGTGACAGCGCTGATTCGAATCCATGAATCATCAATAGACGCTACCAGGATCCTAGTTTAAGGTGAATCCAGCCCAATCAATAGGGGTCAGACGCTCACCAGATAATTTGGTGTGACAATCGAGGTTAAAGACACTACAGTTCGAGTTTATTGAGTTGCCGCAGCTTTACGCACTGCAATGCCCGCAGCATCGACGCAGCGATGCGCGGCTGTGGCCGAGCCCACTCGTAACGGCACGGCATCCGAGCGCGAGCGGCGTTGCGCTGCCGCCTCCGCGAAGCCGGAGGTGGAGAAAGCCAAGCCCTGGCGCCCGGTTGACAATGCCTCTTCGGACTTCGGAGTGACACGCAAGCCTGACGATAACGTCCCTCATTTCCCTGCTACCCTTCGGGGAGGTTATGACGAGATTTTACAGGTAGAAATGCATTCTGGTTCTCCCATTAATTTGGTGAGTGAGTCAACTGCTGAAGCGTGTGGTTTGGATATCGTTGTTGATGATTTTGGCTATGACGACTACGTTGATTTTGCTGAATCGTTTACCCTCCCACCATGCCTTGTTGGTTTCACTTCTTTCCGACTGGTCCACAGTGGTTATGAGATGTGGTTTGACGGCTTTGTGGTTGAGGATGGGTATATGAATGCTGCGGTCGCAGCAGGTGCTCCATTCATGGAACACAACGATTTGTCTATTAGGCCATTGAAACACAAGATCATGTTTGGTGACGAGATTGTGTTCACATACACTGATTCGACGGTAACCGTAGGTTGTGTTGATATGCCTGTGCACACAGTGATGAGTGATACTGTCCATGTAGTGAAGATGGAGACAGAGTGTGAGTGTGTATGTGAGGCTACATCTGAACATACAGGTTATGGGGAGTGTGATATCCCTGTGCAGATGAATAAGACTGCAACAAGTACTAGTGCATGTGGGTATGAGCGGTCACATGAGCCTGAGTCGATCGAGTCTGAACATGACAATGCTCAGATTACTATGTCTGCCCGGAAGTGCAAAGAGAGTGAGGCACATGAGCAATGTGTTGGGGATCAGCCCGATGGTAGTTGTGAGTGGTTTCTCGAAAGTATGGAGAAAGAAAGTGACACTGGTGGTCAGTCTGAAGTATGTCAGTCTGTTACATGTGAATGCTTTCCTGAGAATGAGAGGGAAGATGAATGTGGCATTAGTACCCAGTCTGAGGGTGACAATCCTGGCTTTGACCTTGTTGATAAGGGTGATGGGTTGGACAATTTTCCTGTTACACATAGGAGTAAGTCCTCTGGTATTTTGACCATTCCATGTAGTGGATCTGAGGTTGACCGTCCCACTGCTACTCCTGTCACTGAGCCCAGCTCTGCTTTTCCCTGTACGGAGGCCAGTAGTGTTACCATGGTTACTGAGCGTAGCTCTGAGTGTGACTCTCGTGGGACTGGTGCTGCTCCCTCTTCTAGTGAACATAGCATCTGTTCCTTAGTTTCCATGGATAGTTCTGGGTCCTCCCTAAATGAATGTACACACACTAAATCCCCAGTCGTTGATATCACGTGTGATACTTCCATCACTGAGCCTAGCTCTGATCCCCCTGCATGTACTTCTGAGGTTAGTCCTGATATGCTTGTGTTCATCACTGAGCCTCGCTCTGGGAATCCCATAGGTCATACACTGATGGGACTCCACCCATCTCCTGAGAGTGTTGGTCTTCCCAGTGCTGGTGAGACATTTCCCCCCTTGTATCCCGAATACATCACCCCTCCTGATGATCATCAGAAGTGGCCCATCATCAGCTCTGATGGAGAGACGCCAGGAGTTCCCCACAACAGTGATGGTGTGGCTGTCTCGCCTCCGCTACATCACAACGCCAATCGTGACATGGCAGCATTTAGCTACCAGTGTCGGTCTGCCCTTGACCGGAGTGACCAGCTGTCAGCCCTGGTTGTTGCTGGAGAGCCTCGTGATCCTGTCCATCAGCTGGATTGCCATACTCCATCACCATACGTCTGTCCATCAACCAGTCAGACTGCGGTTTCTATCCTCGCTGCTGACCAGTCACGAACCCCCAATGCCGATGATGACACCCTGGGCCTCCACCTGTCCTTGGATAGTGCTGGCCCTGCCTGCTTTGACGCTAGCCCAACCTGGAGTTCGTTCCCCTGGACCTTTGGCCACCGCCTGCCTTCAATCCCTGTTGCAGGAGGTCCTTCCCTTCACCCCATTGATGGTGCTCTGCATCTTGCCAGCTGGATGATGACCACCAAGAGCGATCCTGTTCACCAAGCTCCTTCCAGTGAGATCACCGACTGGTTGATCGCGGACGTCAACTGCTCTCCTGTGCCTTGGATCGCGCATCCCCCAGCACCCCCAGCCTTTACTGGCCTCGCAGTGCCGTCCCACCCTCCCTTGTCCCCAGTCACTCCAGGTTGAAGGACTTAATTAGGGTATTTTATCCCCTTGTCATCTTCTACTGCTTTAAGCAGTGTATTACTCTATATGTTGTTTTGTTTTTTACTTTTCCTTAAACCATGGTTAGTATAATTGTAGACATAATTCTGACAGGTCCATGTTGGTGGACTATTACTTCATATTTTCTGCATTGCAGGATATTTTGTTTCTCAAAGTGGCATTAAGGTTATGTTAATTGTGTTCACTATTGTCACAAATGTGCCATTTTTTCTTAAAATTTATGATTCTTTCCTTTTAACAGATGAGGGGAATGTGTCAAGTTATATGTTTCAAGTGTTTTATCATTGTCTTATTGCAGCTCAGTGTCAAGAGTAAGTTATGAACATAAAACTTTGTTACATTTTTTTATTTGCCAGCTCCTTGCAGCATATCTTGTGTCTGCATGTGTTATACATGCATTGAAGAGTCAAATACCTCCCATTATTTCCATACTTACCTTAGTATCAAGTCCAAGGGAGTATTTTTCCCTCAGATGTGATAAACAGCTGTACACGTATTTTGCTTTCCGGAAGGGACCGCACATTCTCCTCTTTCTACTGTGTGATGAAGTCTTTTACAGTGTATGTGCTGGTTTTCAATATGTACTAGGTTTCATACCTGTTGGTACTCGCTGCTGGTAAATTCACATTGCGATGTACTTGTAGGTTGTATTTTATTTCTGGATTATCACAATGACTTTAACTTGTATATTAGCTTCTCCCATGGTGGTGCCTGTATGCCTTGAATTTTCATTACATCTTGTTGCATTTTTTTTTTTTTTTTTAATGTACAGTGTAATTTGTAGGAGGTGTCATCTTTAGGCACAGTTTTCATATTGTATACCGGATCATTGCTTCTTATACCTGCCAATCATTTTCATAATATGTGTACCTGATATATGAAAATTTTGCTTACAAACGCAGCTTTTCTGAGGGGCAGGTACATGTACCCATTCTCCCGGCCTGACCCTCTGTCCACCTTTCGTAGTATCCTATGCGGATATCCGTAACACACTGTTTCATGAATGTTATTTTTTTTATTTTTTTTTTGTATATCACAGTACAATGTAGTTTGCTTGTACAGCCATACTTCAGGACAATTTTTATTCTTTATAGATTTCACACTCGGCCTTGGTGTGTATCGGATAATGTTTTGTTTTATGGACTTCTGTACTGCATGTGGTTATGTTTATTGTTCATTATAGTCTTGGACTATAGGTTTGGGTTTTTTTCCCACTTCTCCCATGTATACACATACAGTGTATGTTTATGGCCCTTTTTCCAGTATCTTATACCCATTAATTGTTGTAACAACGATATTATTAATTTTTGCTGTTTTTGTTACACCCTATTCCTCTTATTGCATAAGCTGATTCATTGTAAGTATGCGTTTGGCTCAAGTAGGAAAATAGGAGTGAGGCGTGACGTAAGTGTTGAGTGTTTATGATAGATGTACAGTGTATGTAGTAAGATAGGTACAGTTGTAGTTACACATGTATGTACTTCCATTAGGCGTGGTGGAAGTATTCCTTGAGTATTCTTTATAGGGGTACTATTGAGGTAGGTAGGTATATGTACTTCCATTGCTTGTTGTGCAAAGTGCCAACCTGTTCTCAACATTTCGTTCATTGATTTTATTCTGTCAAAGTTTGGGGTTTAGTGTAACCTATTTATGCGTTACGCTGTGTGCTAAAGCAGTTATAAATGTGTCAATTATTTTGATGTTTGGTAAAGAGTGATTATTGATTAATGGAGGTGTTTTAATCAGAATAATTTTAGTACATGTATGTTAATCGTGTTTTGAGTGATGTTATACAAGCTAAATACTATGTGAGTAAGGTAGGCTTGATTATGTAATGTGTTTGTGATAGTGTATGTATGTGCTAGTTGCATAATCAATCTTAATTTGTTTAATGTTATGTTGTCGATTGTTTTGTTCTGGATATGTGACCAACATCTATTTTTAGAGTTGGCCGCTATAGATAATAGTTGTGTAACAGCTATAAGTTCTTCAGTGAGAAGGATATTGATAGTTGTTTTGTTTATACATTGTATATGTTACATTGTTCAAAGTTAGGCCCTATGTGGTGTGAAGGATAGTGCTTGTGATTGTTGTTTTACTCATGCATAGCCTGACACCGTATTGTTGATCAAGGCTGTTTCAGAAACAGTAGTTTCGAGTAGATTTGGTACAAGGTAGTACATTGTATCATCATTTAAGTAATGAGAGGAAAGAAGAAAGGGATCACGCCATTATGATTATAATTATAGTTATGTTGTATCAAGTGGCTTTCCATACTCTGATCGGTTTCCACGTGTTGTGCACGCTATGTGTTACGTGTGTGCAGTTGACTCGGTCACGGCCATTAAACTCTTGAACATCATATACCAAGATCGTCTGATGTTTCTCCTTATTTACTGGCGGTAACTATTGTAACAACTGCACGTTAGTTCGCAGTGGTGATTGCACACAGCACTGTAATTCTTGATGACAGTGGTTAAGTTAATATAGTCAGTATGACCAAATCAAAGGAGACAATTAAGGGAGTCCGAATTGCAGCACGTGCTTTCTCCTGCCAAGATGACCATAATTTTGTCCAGTCAAGCCCCCACATTACCGAATGATATCATGACGTTATTGTCATCGAAAGGACTGGTAGTTACCATAAAGATATCGTCTATATTCCTCTCGCCCAATCCAGCAAATACTTTTAGAAGCTTGACTGAAGGCCTTATATTGTATAAGGCAAAGAAGATAACTAAAGCCATTCGTCAATGCAGGACAGAGATATCAATAGAAATTCAATCTGTCAGGATCCAAGGGGATCGGAAAGATTGGAAGAGCAAGATTGGTGTAAGGTCATCTTCGGCGATGAGTCTTATACTTTCAACTGCTACAACTCGAAGTCGTTGGATGGTTAGGATGGAGAAGGGACACTAATTATACACGGTCTTGCTCCAACGGTTCAAACACGGCGAAGGATAAGTGTGTCTATTACGGGATGCTTCATCACCGTCTGTAAATGCTAGATTCATTTGTGTGAGGGGCGCACGAAACACATCTACAAGGAGGTTACTATTGAGCAGCCTCTGTTTTGGGCCTCTGTTTCCATCGGCTATACATTAGCTATACTTGGGAAACTCTATCCCAGCAGCAGCAGCAACATGACTTTCCAACAGGCCAATGCCCTACAAAGTCTGTTAAAATATGGTTGGAGAGGAAGCACATCCTCTCGCATCATGACCTGGCCTGCACAGTCGTCTGACCTCAATCCTTTTTGAGAATCTCTGGAACCAGATGGAGGAGAATATGAAGGAATACAAGAGCCAATAAGGCAAAACTCCCGAATTCCTGAATCAAGAATGGGCTGTTGTATCCAGGGAAGGCGTCAGCACCTCGTTATGGAGAGCATGCCTATAGGAGACTGCATGGCTGCCATCATCAAGAACAAAGGGCACGCCACTGAATATCAAATAATGCAAAATAAAACACTCGTCCCACTTTTCACGAAGTGACGGAAAGTTATTTATGAAATGAAACAGAAGCCAAGTAGATTTGGTAAAGCAAGAAGAAGATGAAAGCTGCATGTTTTATGAATGCTTTTCTTTAAATATCAATTCTAATGATAGTTTGTGTTATGACATTGCACCATTTTATACATCCAAATGAATTCAATTTGTTTTAGCATTAAAGTCACAAAGCATATACTAATTGGCATCTCTGTGCTAAAACGGAAACAAAATTCCATAATACACGTCGGCCTATATAAAAGGTACATTGTTTGTATATGGTATTCAGTCTGGTGTCAAGAAAATTCATTTTTTTCACACGTGAGTAATACATTTACCACATCAGCGATACCCCTGATTAAGATTTTTTTAAGGGTTGTACAATATCTGCTTAATCACCATGTTTTTTATGCTGAATTAACTCAAGAGCTGTGATAGATGGAGCTAAACTGTGTTATACAATGTCATGGTATGAGATGTATAGCAAATATTAACCCACGTGCACGACAGTGATGCATGTCGGGAAAAGTCTCTATGGGTCAAGGGTCAACTCAGTAGGATTACATAATGTTAGTTCTGTATATTATTATTAGTCATATAGTGCTTTTATTGTACAGGTCACAGGCCTTTTTGTCAGTTTCATTATTGCGCTAAATTATGTGCTCTTTATTTTCTGCCTTCTTCATGCCCGTTTTATCATAATAAGATATCATTGTTATTATTACAATTACTTTCTTGTTATCATTTTATTGTATCCTTTTTACTAAAGAACAGGAAAAGGAGCTGGCAGAATTCACTTTATTCACGGAGAGTCGCTTGTTTAATCTAACAATGAAAAGCAGGATTTCCAGAAGTTGACCTTCCAGTATGCTGTCAGAAATGGTAGCACACCGTCCTTTCAATAGGGAAATGGAAATGACAGGACAGGATTTCGCCAATGGATAATTCAAACGGCATGCATAATGGTTACCTCTCATTACGCACTCCAGAGGCAACTTCAGCAGCAAGGACAGCAGAATTTAATAAAACAGTAGTGTCGCTGTTTTGCTTCAAAATCGCTGTATGATATCACTTTGCTCCATGCCGCATCTACAGTAGATGAGACAGGCGTCACGACTGTCCAATATAAAGCATCTATCAAAGGTCATTTTGGGCCGAATGCATAAAACAAGTATTGCTTGTAAGCAATTGTTTCAAGCAAAAGCACAAGCTCGTCTAGCAAAAGGTCTAGCTCAAGCAATTGCTCAGATCCATATATATAACCTTTTGCTAGTGCTTATACCTTTTGCTTGTCCCTCACAAGCAATATTGCTTGCGTTTTCAACAAAAGGGACGTCACGCCTGTGCGAACACAAGAACAAAGGCGAGTGTGGCAGCATGTACAGTGTATTTGAAAGGACATGTGTGCAGAAACATTTCCTGACATAGCAGAAGAGCTATGAAATGACACTCATACATGCACACACAGACGCACACACACAACTACACACACACACACACACCACGTATCACTAGCTGATTCCCATCACTGCTTACAGTAGCCCGGATCTGCCAGATCGCACGTGGAGAGCCGTCTTGCTCTAAACCGAAGTCAGACACCCTACCTGTTTTTCATCACATTTTGCGTGCTAACCACTGGACATTCCTGTCGTTGAAATGAAAAATTTCCTACTCTACATGAGTAATTTCTTGTAGATTCATACCACTTATTCACAAGTGTGGTCTTTCTTCCATGAATATGAAAATGGTACTTAAAAGGGAACGTCCCAGATAAGCAAAAGCTCAAGCTCATTTTACAGAGCTTATACAAAAGATATGTTTTGTGCATACGTTTTTAAGCAAATGCTTGGTCTCTAAGCAATTGCTTGCGGGCAGCAAGCGTGCTTGTTAGCAAAAGCTTCTGATCACAAGCAATAATTGCTTGTTTTTATGCATACGGATTCGAGTAAAAGGCTAGCACAAGCAATTGCTAGCGTTTATGCATCCTGCCCTTTGTCTGAAGTGGAAAAAGGAAATCGGTATAATTTTTTGAAAGCAGAAAGGGGAACCCTTGTGATAGCAGATGTCTACCACAATGCTCTGGGAAACTTCATTCACCACCATTAGGCCTACTTATATTCCCTATAGAAGGAAGATCAGTCCACTCTTATGAAAGTTGGAAAAACACCAGAAACTATAAGTACTTGTCATCAATGTGGATGGATCCGACTGTGGTCAAACGATTTCACGTTTAATACTTTCAGATTCGTTTTGGGGCACCCAAATTAGTGGTCACAAGTTCACATTGAGATATAAGCATTTAATATCGTGTCTGGGCATGGATTTCGAACTATACAATAATTATTATGTGCATTCAAATATAAGCACTTAAAAGCACTTTCAATTTCGTTTTTGAGCCAGCGAATTTTACAACTTCGTATAATGCACGTAATATTTTTATAAGAGTGATTATGTCCAGCTACTCATTAAATGAGACTTTTACTTTGTATCTTAAATTCCATTATCATGAGCAGCATTTGCTCATTTAAACAGCCATAGTTTCTTTTCTTTTGCTTAACACGTTACGTAAACTTCAATATAAAATCCTCATTTCGTCATGTCATCATATGGCTTTTTTTTCTTCTCCAAGTTAAGTTGATCTTCATTAAGATCGTTAACACTAATGAGAAGTCCATTAAGCACTATTTCTGTCTTGAAACAAAGAGTAGTAATGACATTGTGGTGAACTTGAGAAACACTCCACGAATAATGATAAGCTATACATCCAAGTAGTGTGTGTGTAGAATTTGTGTATGTGCTGCACATTTATGTTGTACACTCAGTATCTTGGACACACACAAAGTATACAAGGGAAAGCCAGATGATGATGGCTGAGCCTGTATCTTCAGAGTAAGTTCGTTTGTGGAGGAAAACTTCGCCAGTTTCTTGCATCTTTCGATGTCATTGCGTTGAAGAACCTGATGAAGGAGGCAAATACTGTAGTTTTCAAGGAATGGACCAGAAAAGGAAGTAGTGACGGGAAATGGAAATTGAGAAAGTGATGAAAATACTTTATTGAAGACTACTAGCTATTGTGAGTTTATTACAGCTCATTAGACAGTTGTTGTGAAACAGGAGTTGTTTACAAAGCGCTCTTTGTTGAACGTACTTGGTAATCACAGTCAGGAATTCGGAATGTTTTAGGTATTCAAGATGACCATGTCACCGATGTATCAGAAATTAGTGTCTGGAATTAATGAATTCCTTATTTGTGATACGTAATTTGGTATGTGTAGTTGGAAAATGGAAGGTTGGATTGGTGTGTTTAGGAATAGGAGTGAGAAGAATAATTTTTATAATTTTGGGAAATTTTTGTTGTAAACAGAAATAGAGAGTAGGCGGATGAATATTAGTCATTTTCCAGGGATCTGAGTTGCACATGAATGCACCCTTTGTGCTGGTCGTATGTACCGCGGGAAATTTGGACACTTGCACCGCACACTGCACGACATACACATCACTTCGCACTCTCGCACCGTATAGGACAAGCAACCTGCCGCAATATATGGGTTGAATCTGGCTGTTTTCTGCCTGTTATGATGTCTTTTGGTTTTTGGCAATTTCATTTGGACAAGACAAACTGTAAGTCCTTTATATTGCAATAGATAACAAGAGAAAGATATATTTGTGACAGTATAAAAATCTGTTATTAGTTAATTGTATACATTGTTATAAAACTGACAGATGTCGGGTGTAATTTGTTTGAGCCAAACTAATGACAGTATAAATTGGGTTGTTGGAAAGTAAATGGGAGAAATTTGATTTGATGTGATTTTTGTTCTATTCACAGAAATAATATGAATTGAGAAATCAATTATTGTAATTATTGTATGTTTGATAAAGTATGAATTTAGGTGGAAGGTGTTTTAATTTGAGTCAATTCAAAATGGCGGCGCCCATGATTTAGATTATTCAAAATGGCGGCGCCCATGACTTAATGATGTTACATGGTGCCAGTTTATAAATTAATCAGTGGTTTTTATAGTAATTTCATGCTTTAATGTATAGAATGATCATAATTTTGATGAGTACTGTATTCAAAGCATGGTCAAGTAAATTCATAATTGATTTACTTTTTGAGTTGAATGATTATAACTTTGATTGAGAAATTTATGTAAAGTTTGATAGGAGAGAATTGAATTTTGTGTTCCTAAATGAACATTATGATAGTACAGTGGTATACTGAAGAATCAATTTATTTATTTTTAGTGTTCATGGGTGAGATGTTCAGCCCTCCGGTACTGGTGTTCACATGTCTGAGGATGAGGGTTCATACTTCCAAAGAGCGAGTTGCTACCTGACTTAGGGTAGGCATGAATTATTTATGAGCAATTGTTCATCATGTTTGTTTAATGTGCAGCTGTTTATGATACAACTATGAATATTTTTGGTGTTTTATCTATTGCTAAAAAGCGGGAAAGCTTTTGGTATGCAGAAATTTAAACATATACATGGAAGTAATTATTGGTATGTACATGATTGATGATAGTCGCTATGGGGTAATGGTTAAATTGTTTATTCGAGTGCATGTTTAGATGGTACATGCGAGTTTAGATGGTGGTTGATTAGAGTTTCATTGATACAATACTAGTTCATGTATCGGGCGATGAATGAGTCATTGAGTTTTGTGGATATCCTGGGAAGTTTGGATATTCGAGATAATTGTGTGGATAGTGAGTCCACGAGTGTTGAAGACAATTATTTATTGTATATTGCATCCAGTGGCGTATCTAAGGAAAACGGCGCCCGGGGCAAGCATAGTTTGCAGGCACAAACCCTTGTTGGTCGTATAGGAGTCTGCATGCGCCAAGACTAATACACGCACCACTACACTGCAGCCTCTCCCAATGGAGAAGCTTCAACACAGGGCCTATGGGACAGTGCCAAAGTGGTGCATGTAGTAGTCTTGGCGCAGACTCCTTTACGACCAACAAGGGTTTGTGCCTGCAAACTAGGGCAAGCACGCAAATTGCGCCCCTAATTTCTGAAAAAGTGTTCAACCCCAACCCCATCCCGGTAGGGACTTTAAACACAGTCCACATGATACTTTTTCAGCACTTAAAAGGGATCTTTTGAGGGTGATTTAAATGTAATGAATTTTGATAGATTTTGGCGAGCGAGCGCAGCGAGCGAGCCGAAAATGTTTGTATTTCAGCTTACAAAACATGGAATTCTTGTCATTTTTTGCTTACCAAATCTTACAATTCTAATCAAGATATAGTGACAGCCTTATAGATATCGATTTATACCAAAAAACTGAGGACTTTAAAAAATGCTCTAAATTAGTGCGCGCGAGTGAGCTGAAATTTGTAAATGTCCTCGTCATCATCACGTATTGTTCTTATCTTTTTTTATATATAAATTTTGGCGAGCGAGCGCAGCGAGCGAGCCGAAAATTTTTGTATTTCAGCTTACAAAACATGGAATTCTTGTCAGTTTTTGCTTATCAAATCTCACAATTATAGTGACGACCTTATAGATAACGATTTATACCAACAAACTGAGGACTTGAAAAAAATACTCTAAATTAGTACGAGCGAGTGAGCCGAAATTTGTATATTTCCGCGTCATCATTACGTTTTGTTCTTATCTTGTTTAATTTGATTTTTTTTTGCACCCCCCCCCCCCGTATGTTCGAAACCGTTGACGCCCTCTTTTGATCCAATTGGCGATCGCTTCAGAACGAATGAAATTGCAGCCGCTGCTCGGTGAAACATTTTGCCTGCTAAATATAAAATGACATGCAGTACTGATGACATGTGTGAACACAATAGAAACTGTCATTTGTCATCATCACGTTTTGTTCTTACCTTATTTTGGCGAGCGAGCCGAAAATTTTTGTATTTCAGCTCACAGAACATGGAATCTTTGTGCGAACACAATAAACATTGTCATTTTGACATCGTCATCATCATGTTTTGTTTTTATCTTGTCTGATTTGGTTTTCTGCCCCCCCCCCCCCCCCCCCACCATTCTCCCTCCCCCTTCCGGGTGAGTTTTTTTTTTTCATCTTCTTTTTTTCTTCTTTTCTTTTTTTCTTCTTCTTCTTCGTTTTCTTTCTTTTTTTTTCTTCTTTTTTTTTCGTTTTTTTTTTTCGTTTTTTTTTTTGCGCCCCAAGGAGCGGCGCCCGGGGCACGTGCCCCCCTTGCCCCCCCCCCCTAGATACGCCACTGATTGCATCATAGTTTCTATCTTGATCTGCATTGAAAGTAATTACATTTGTAGATTTAGCAAAATACATATACATATAGTTTTCACATTTTGGGAAGTGCTCTTGTATTGCAAAAAAAAAAAGGGGGGATCAATTTATCAAGAAATGAGATGTTGAATACAAACTTATGATTGTTTTCCTGTTTCTTGCAGGTTTTTTTTTTTTTTTTGGGGGGGGGGGTTGATTTACTGACACCAATAAAGTCAAGTGAACTACAATCCTGCGTCCACTCATTCATCACAGCCCCCTAACCACCTATCCACGACAGTAGTAACGGAATGTATCAGAGAGTACAGACCTATGAGAAGGGATGCTACAGATGAAACAAGAAGCAGACCTTCTAAAGGAATGATACACATTGTTACCGAATGGAATGATAGATAGGGAATCAAACAGACATAGAGAAAGATGATTCTAAGAGATTTCGATATTCCCGTAAAACATTGTCTCTGTTGATTACTTGCGTGCGATCGACCACAACTATACACTCACAATGATTTTTATGAACTTGTTTTCCATTCGTATGCAAATTTGAATGCTCGAAAAGAGCTGGCGACAGATCGAGACGAGGTTGAATAATAAATATTGTTGAGAGTACATGCCCATTCGATGAATTAGAATGGTCAAATACAGATTTAAAGGTAGGGAATCCCATTTGCATGCCTTAAATGAAGAGTTGTATAAATACAGTGGTATGTTGAAGAGGGTATCATTTTAGAAAGTCCCATAAAGTATTGAAAGTGGAAGGTAACATTTAGTACATTTTTATTGACCGTTAGATTTTGAATTGAATTTTTTTCGGGGCTCACCGTAAATTCCAGTACATTACTAGGTTACCTTTGCAGACCCATGCACTGCATGTGTGTCCATCATGTATATTTTGTGAAGAAAGTTCATCAAAACTTACAAACATTTCTATATACATTCTTGCCACACACTCTATATGTTATTACATCAGCTCTTATACTTTTAGATTTGTGTTTATAGATAAAAAATACAGAAGACTGCAACAAAAAGGCTTAAGTGTGGCTGACACACAGAACTACTGAGCAGTTGAGTTTTGCGCATTATTCAAATTGTAGATAACTGTTGACTTCCAAATTTCTCAGCAGTGGCCTAAACAAATCCCCTGAGGTTCATATTTAATGTTTTGCTGCATTTTGGGAGGTCTGTAAAAGGTATTCCCTACCTTTAAAGGGATGGTACAGTATTGGTGGAGATGAGAATTGGGTTTTTAACTTTTTGCGAGATACGAAGAAAACACTTATAATATAGTACAGAACATACCATTTTAAGAGGAATTCAAATTTTATTTGATGAAAATCGGGTTTGGAATGACTGATCATCCAAAAACAAAGTAAAACATAGCGATCATAATAAAGTGTGGGTCCCACACTTCATTAGAATCGCTCTTGTTGGATATCTCAGCCATTTCAAAACCAATTTTCATCAAATAAACGTTGAATTCCTCAAAGAATGACTTGCTCTTTCATATTTCATGAGAGGTTTTACATTATCTCACCAAAAGATGTTAGAAACCTGAAATTAGGTCTCGACCAAAACTATACCATCCCTTTAAAGGGGCATTCGAGACGATTTTCATAATTTCACATCATGTAGTGCATAAATCGACAACTCGATGTATAGATTTGTGGAATTTGTGGTTCTTGAACAGAGAATCAATACTTTGAAAAACCTTACACAAATTACATTGAACAAGGATGATGACATAGGAGGCTCACATATTTCAGAAGTGTAGCACTGTTATTCCTTTATACACTACCGCTTGCTTGCGAGTTCACCTGTGCATAATCTATATGCATGTCTTCTTCTTTTGCTCTGCTTCCTTGAGCCCCTACTCCTGCATTCTTATGGTGACTCTGCGATGTCATCCTTGTTCATTGCAATTTTTTCTAAATTTTGAAAATATTCTTATTCTTCATGCCATTTATCAAAAATTCTGAAACTCTGTCCTCAGTACAACTGATTTAGAGTTGTTCAAATGTAAACATCTGAAAATCATCCGGAGGTCTCCTTTAATAAGGATTGCCGAATTTGTCAATTTGAACAAAGAAAAACGATTTTGAATGATGGCACTTCGATGCTTGAACAAATTTGACGAAAATGAATGCTTCTAATATGAAATTGAATAACAAAACAATGAAATTGGCCGGGAAAAACAATAATATATCTATCTCTCTCCTTTCTTTCTCTCTCTCTCTATTATTACACCTAAAGGCATATAGGCCTATTGTTTTCATGCAGACTCGAATGAACTAAAGTTATGTTACATGCCCAATTAAGGTTGTACTCACTAAAAGACGAATTGTATATACGCAGTTTACGCGACCAATAATTGAAGGTTCCTATTATACACCACACAAGCAATGGGTACCTACGTCTTGATACAAGTACAACACCCTCAATTAATCTGGACATGAAAAATTCCTAACCACAGTACCTTGGCGTTGAAATGCACTTGACGGTCTATTGTGCCTGCCCATCAGCAATGCACCCCGTTTCTTACTTAATCACGAGGCCACTCGTGAAAGGTTTCTGTTTACAGGTGACGTGCAGAGATAAACAAGGTTGTTGTTTTTTTCATATTTCACTTGTTTTCAAATTATAGGGGCCTATACTTGTATCACAACACGATACCGTGTATTATCTTCACTACTCCTTCACACAGCCATCTCCAAATTATGACTTTACATAAACACTGGTGGATAGCTTTACACGCAGATAGCGCTATACGTTGACTTTAACTGAAATAAAACACGGTCGGGGCGCTCTTTATAGACAACATGTGCTAATAATCGCCCGCGTCAAGTGCACCTCAGGATTTGGCTTTTAAGGGCGAATTCTTCATTGCAATCCAGTACAATATATTTAAATGGTATTTTGAATAAACGCTTCTTTCACTAGTTGGAAAATAACGAATTGCTGCTTTCCAGAAATAAGTAACTCAGATAAACAGATGTCAGATTTCACTCTATTTTAGTCCATAAGACTTACTATAGTTGATCTTCATGTTATTCTTTTAAACCTACGGCGTCAGAACCGCTTATGTGAAATAGGACACCTTATTGTTGGTTGTGTTTTTTTTTTTTGGACACATAAAAGGTCCGTATTTGACCTTTCAATAAGAAATGAAAAAGAAAATATCAAATTCACAAAGATCAACATTTGTCTTGTTTCATATGACGTATATGCCAACTTATTTCACTTTTTCCTACGATCCTTCCACACTAATCCTATATAGCATCGACCCCGACCACAACGGAAAGTACAGAACTACAGAAAATAAAGCTAGACATCGAAACTGAATTGGAAGAAGCTGAGCAATACTCTGGAAGGAACAGTCTGATTTTCGCTGGCATCCCAGAAGACGAGAAAGAAGACATAGACGACATCATCATGAAAGTGTGTCATGACGAACTTGGAATTCCGGTGGAGGAGTGCGACATCGACTGCAGTCACAGGTTGTGTCAAACGCGAAACGATGGGAAAACGAAGTCCACGGGTACCGCTGACGACAAGCGAAAACACCATCGGAACATCATCGTAATAGTAATTACTATAAAGTTCGCGAGCTATACCGCAAAAAGAGAGAGAGAGAGCGAATCTACGGTGCTCGGTTCGACCTTGGATAAAAAGACCCAGAAGATGCACTAATCTACAAAACCCCACAAAACTCCCTGCTGAACTGTTTTGGAAGGCAAGGAAACGAGACAAGAACGAATCGCATAAAATCTGGACACAAGACGACAAGAAGTGGGACTGGCGAGATCGAGATTCACGGTTGCTATCTGTAGGGACTCCAATATTCAAAGAGATCCACAAATGAACTTCCCTGAACTTTGTCTAAGTTTTAAAGATCATAATCTCGAATACTTTTCTTTTATGTTATGACTTTGTCATAGCCCAATACACGTAGTTAGATTTTCAAACGAATTTATAATTTTCTCAACTGTTTTCGTTATTGTTCATAGTCATGTATCTGTTTTTGTTACGTCAAAATTGTGTGTTGTTGTTATTGACACTCTCCGTTAAGAATGACATTTAACTTTCCGTGTGTATGTTGTAGACAAGCGGTAGTGTCATCACACCAAAGAGCTCTACTTCGCACCCAAAGCAATGTCAGGATTCACATTACGTGTGCTGGTATAGCGGCTAAACAATAATATAAAGATTGAAGTCAAACGTTTCTAAACTGGCATTGCCTAAAATGTCTCTTTTCTATGTTACCTCTATTGCAACGGATTTTGAAAAGGGAGACAAAAAAAAATGTGAAACCTCAAATTAACACTTTGCTATTTAAAGGTTGAAAAGGCATGAAGATCGCACATGCACTGTTGCATATTCTATGTTTGCGAAACAAGGTGCAGGATCTGAATAAATTCGCAGGACGAAATCCATATGTAATTATTATGTCATTGTCTCACCCTCTGAAGCACACAAGGGCGCCGAAAGCGGGGGGAGGGGGGGGGGGGGGGGTGCACCCCCATGTGCCCTCTGAAAGGAAACAAATACTTGTAACTAATTCAATCAATTATTTAGATAATAATAATAATAATAATGATAATTCACATTTATACACACGTATAGCGCATTATCACAAATGTCCCTAAGCACTAAAGACCAAAATAACTTTTCTTGTTGAAAAATTTTCAGTTTCATACCTGAAAAAATGCGAAATTTCGCCCCTACAGGGCCACTTACACTTACAAGTACATTAAGTGTATACCTTAAGACTCGCACCCTTCGACGAGTGTGTCCTCTGAAACAAACCTTTAGTAAACCCTTTATTCTCTTCCCTTTCTTCAAAGCTTTCTAGTCATTTAAGAACATTTTTAATTGCTCGAACAATGCGATCACGTTTAAGCTTTTAATGAATACATTTCAGACTAAAACCGAATGGCAAAGTGAAAGCGCTGACCTAGCCTATATAATGCACGCCACGCACCTAGCGGCTCATCCGCATTATGAAATCTTTATGAAGGAAATAGCCAATCCCAAGATGGTGAACGAGTAACACCTCAGTGACTTTACTATGAACATTACCAACAGTTTCAGCTCATTGATAATGGATCATCGTTAGAAGCAGCTATCAACGTTTACTGTCTTACCGAAAGCTGTAGTCTGGAGTCATATTCAAGTACTTTTTCTTTAGATTTGCTACGAAAAAAAAAAAAGAAGTTTGTTCGCAGTAGAGCATCATTGAGTATCAATCAGTATCAATGATGCGAACAAAAAAAAAAAAAAAAAGATAACGTAATCAACTTAGAACAATCCGCATTCTAACTGACGCCTCCAACATGCACCCAATTATTGCATCGCTTAGATTTCTTCGCGCATACATGGTAGTGTATAAGAGAACGGTTTCTGAAAGGACAATGCATGACATAATGTGACTTCTGTTATTTTGAGTCAATACCGTAATTACAAATTTAATTAATCATACGTGAAAATCTATATACATTCCGAAGCACTCGCTCTGTCTGCTCGAACTTAGTAAAATAAAAAGTTTTCACAAGTTATGATCATAGTCCTTCGCGGTGATTTTTTTTTCTATGTTTAATTTCCCATCGATTTGTTTTTAAATGCACTATAAACAAAGGCAAACAAAGCTGACATGAATGAACTTGTCAATGAGTTCATATCTTGTGGAGATAGCAAGAGAAGGAACACACTTGCTCATCTAAAGAGGATTAAGCAGCTAAGCATACTATATGTGGGCAGTGGAAGTTATGATATTCGTAGTTTGTCCGATATTTTGTATAATATTATTGTTCATTATTACCCTTTACATTAAATTACTTACATGTATTTCTTTATGTATCATCTACGTGAAATCTTTGGGGATTCTAGGGATCGTTGAGTGACATTGATAGCCATTCGCAGTAATTTTTTTTACTATGTTTAATTCCCTAGAAATTTGTTTTAAAATGCTCTATAAATGCGACTTTTATACTGTTTTACGAGAAGTAAAAGAAAGAATTCGTACAATAACAAGATCACTAGATGTGCTCCGTGAACTTTCATGGATCACCTAAAAAAAAAAAAATACCAAAAAACAACTACTTATGAAGCAATACGGTATATCAACGTATTTGTTATTCTTTCTTATAGACACGGAACCAACATCCGCCATTAAGTGCATACGAAGTGGAAGAATGTCCTATAAAACAATGGACCAGCAATCCCATTCCTATCTGTGATCCCGGTCTGGTGGAGATTGAGGCGACTAACAGCAATGAATCTGACATGGACGGATCAGCTGACTTTGCATGAGGTCCCAAATCAATCCCCAAGACAGGAATGCCTGCCAAGCTATATAGCAAACATCGGCAAAGAGATCAGACAGCCATCCCAGTGTCTCCAATCTAATCCTGCTCGCAGGCCTGCCAACACAGTCCTGTATATGGTCACTGCATGCAGGAAGAAGTTTGTCGGTCCCAGGTCCCAGGGGCATATCCAAGTATCGGATTTTTGGATGGGAAGGATTTGTTTCGCTGCGCTCGCTCGCCAATATTTATCACAAAAAAAAAATAAGAACAAAACGTGATGATGACGCGGAAATATACAAATTTCGGCTCATTCGCGCATACTAATTTAGAGTATTCTTTCAAGTCCTCACAGTTTGTTGGTATAAATCGTGATCTATAAGGCCGTCACTATATCTTGATTAGAACTGTAAGATTTAATAAGATTTAATAATAAAATTTATTACATTTAAATCACCCTCAAAAGACCCCTTTTATGTGCTTGAAAAGAGCATATCATGTGGACTTTTTTAAAGTCCCTACCGGGATGGGGTTGGGGTTGAACAGTTTTTCAGAAATTAGGGGCGCAATTTTCGCGCTTGCCCCGGGCGCCGTTTTCCCTAGATATGCCACTGACTAATTTAGAGTATTTTTTCAAGTCCACAGTTTGTTGGTATAAATCGTTATCTATAAGGCCGTCACTATATCTTGATTAGAATTGTAAGAATTAATAAGCAAAAAAAAAAAAATGACAAGAATTCCATGTTTTATGAGGTGAAACACACACAAAAAAAAATCCGCTCGCTCGCTGCGCTCGCTCGCCAAAATTTATCACAAAAAAAAAAAAGGATAAGAACAAAACGTATTTCAGATGATGTGGACAAAATGACAATGTCTATTGTGTTCACGCATGTCATTTTATATTTAGCAGGCAAAATGTAACATGGAGCAGCGGCTGCAATTTCTTTCGTTCTGAAGCGATCGCCGATTGGATGAAAAGAGGGTGCCAACGGTTTCTAACATACGGGGGTGCAAAAAAAAACATAAAACAAAAAACAAAACAAATCAAACAAGATAAGAACAAAACGTAATGATGACGCGGAAATATACAAATTTCGGCTCACTCGCGCGTACATGTACTAATTTAGAGTATTTTTTCAAGTCTTCAGTTTGTTGGTATAAATCGTTATCTATAGGGCTGTCACTATATCTTGATTAGCAAAAAAATGACAAGAAATCCATGTTTTGTAAGCTGAAATACAAAAATGTAAATTTATCAAAATTTATTACATTTAACTTACCCTCAGAAGTGTTATTTCCTTCATTTGATATAAACAAACATAGTGTGTTTAATTTTAATGAATATATAGATATTATATATATGTGTATATATATATATATATATATACATTTATATACATGTATATATGTGTGTATGTGTGTATGCGTATATTGTGTAACATATGTATGGTCTATCGTGAGCCCCCCCCCCCCCCCCCAAATCCAAAACTGCTTCCGGCGCGCTTGCAACACAGGGATCTCCTGGGGACACTAACACAATGTGCAAACTATGATGAACTCCTCCACCCTTTTGATGATTTCTAAAGAGTTTGGCCAAAAACAAGCCATTAATTTTCAAAAAGATGAAAATGTGAAAAAAAAAAAAACTGCACCTCCCTGCAATGAGCGTCAGTTGGTGAACAATCACAAAAGCTTGCTTGAAGGTAAGCTTAAAAAAAACAGGACTCACAGTGCACACAATGTCAAGTAAATGGGTGAAAGTATAACCATCACTATATCCATCACTTTATTAAACTTGTTAAGCCATCACTTTATTTGTTACATTTAGCAACAAAATATCACACGCTTACTCTGTCCACCACCGGTTGCAATGAAAGGCAAACATTCTGCCACCATTTGGCCATGCGGCAGGTTTTCAGCAGTCTCATTATTTTTTTTTTTTCTAAGCAGTCGTTTTGCTGCAAAAAGTCAAGACTTTAAGGCATAATTATTTTTCTTCTTCTTTAAAGGTAGAAGTTCAATTACTCTGCCTGTGGGATCATGGTGGTAAATTGGGTACGGCTCTGAATTTGTAAACATAAGGTCTATGGTTCAAATCCTGCTGAGTGTGTTCATCCTTTTACAAGATGTTTTGCTCACATGTTCCTCTGCAGAGTCATAGCAAGGCCATCTGAGAGAGCAGTGTTATTAAATACTGACAAAGCTACTCTGGGTAAATAAGACCACATTTTCATCATTATTGTCATAATAGTTTATTGTCATTGTTGGCATTATTATCACTGATATGGGTTTTGTATCCTCTCCTGTTGACTCACAATTAAACACAGCAGAAACAGTTAAATGCAGCTGGAGAATGACTCCTGGTGTCACGAGTTATCCACTGTTTGTCCATCAAATTGGCCATTTTGTTTGTTCCATTCATCAATGACACTGTTTATTCCAGGTTGATCCAGCTATCCGCTGTTTGTCCATCCATTTGACCATTTCTTTGTTCCATTCATCAATACACAAGTTATTCTAGGTTGATCCAGCTATCCGCCGTTTGTCAATCCATTTGGCCATTTCTATGTTCCATTCATCAATACACCATTTATTCTAAGTCTATTATTTTTCACCTTGCTCTCTCAAGAGCACTATCTGCGACTGCTCAATAGGCACATTCCACAATAATGATCCTTTCAGGAATCAGTCAGTTGGCACGTTGGCAATGTATATCACAATGTCCACACATACACATAATGTATTCGCAAGTTGTGAAAAAAAAAAGTGTCTCAATATTTGATGTACACATGAGCACAAAACAAAGCAAGTCAAATCCACAAGTCCAGATGTACAGTGTGTTATCACATGAAGTGTTCCACGTATTGAGATAAGCAAAGTATTTCCCTTATACTGTAACAATTATGTTAGTCACAGAAAATGATGCCACATTTCAAGCTGTGATGCACAGTTGTTCAAAATCATTCAGACTACAAGCAATTGATGATACATGATTTTTCTCCATGAGCAACGTAGATCCAAGATCACCAGTTAGTAACACATGGAAAATGAATCATTTCAGTTAAAGACATTCGATAGGAATAAGTTTTCAGTAAAAGAGTACATTATACTGGTATCCAAGTACAGTGTAGTTTGTTTTTGAAATTCAGAAGTTCGTTGTTATTCAACAACAGTTTGGAATGAGGGGAAATTGCTCTTTTGTCTGATGGTCGTAGCAGCGACATTGGAAGAACTATGAAGATTGAACAGCATACCATGTTGTGTTTTGGTGGCAAGGCATATCTCCTGGTATTTTCATTTGATGCGCTTGACAGTCGCACAAAACCTGGGATGTTCAGGCTGAAAGAGTGATAGAGAGAATAAATGTTCAAGACTGTTTCTGCCTTTGTAGGCCATCCAAAAACAGTGCAGTTACAACCTTAATGAGTATATACACTGTAGTACAGTACATAATCAAATAGATTTATACATTACAAGAACAATTTCACAAAATGACTGTAAACACTAATAGTAAGTAGAAAACTGCCTAGCTAGAAAATAAGTCTGAACAAATAAAATGGAACACTAAAAGAAATTTTGAGGGTTTCTACGAAGGAAGAAAGTGAGCACTTACAAATACAATGTATGTCTCATTACAGAAAAACCTAATGGAAAATGATACCTAAATATGAATGTGGATTGAATGAATGTAGTAATATCAGTAGAACAGATCTGTGCAGTTTGAGAAAAATCAGACAATTTAGGAATTCTTAAAAGTTTTGTGCAGTCATTGCTGAATGAGGAGACAAGAGTTCATGAGGTCACTGCAAAATGATATAAGAAAATATAGAGAGAATTCAGCATACATGTATTTGCATTTCTGGTATAATGAAAGAACGCTGGACTCGTATCTCTTGCAGAAAGCAGGGGAGAGGGTAATAGTACCCATAATTAATTTTTTGTGGATTTTCTTTATAATTCTTTGTATTGCTGTCCAGCAGTGACATCAAGAACTAATCCTTCCTATCCAAATACAGTGCACTCCCGTTATAACGAAACACGGTTACAACGAAGTAAAAATTTGGGCTGCAATGTCATCCACTCTATGTGTTTCTATTGTTTATTTGTTCGGTTATAACGAAATTCCGATATAACGAAAGAAAACTGGCGGTCCTGAGGACTTTGTTATAACAGGAGTCCACTGTACGGCAGCACCAAAACCTTAAAATTCATAAATTTTGAACAGATGGCCTAATTCCCTCACATTTTTCCACTGTATTCTACTAGTATAGCTGCATTCACTCAATACTCTTTTGTTACCCCCTGACTGTTGATGGAATTGGGGAAATATCTATAGTCTGGTACCACATTTTGTGTACACGGCAAACGGTGAATGGAATATGGCACCATTTGGCTTCATTGAATATGGAGCTAGGCAGTAGATATTTACCCCATTTTTGTGAGAACAAGCAACAAACAACAATATTTATCTTTCAGTCGAATCTTTCCAGTAAATTTTTTGATGAAGACATAGACCTCATAACAAAAAATACAACAGGGGGAATGACATCGTTCACAAAATGCAGGAAATACTGCATGGTTGACTAACCAATAGGATTACAGAACCTCTTATCACTAAAATATAAAAATATATATCCGGGTATCATTTCCCATTAACACTATATTATTGCCTTACACTTCATGAATACATGTGCATCAAAATGGTATTAGCACACCATGCATCAAACTCTTAGGCACAGAATTTCACTTTCCTTTATTTCCTTCCATAACAAAGGCGGCAATGAATTTACCTTGATATTATATTTAGTGTCATAACTCACGCAACTATTAAGACCACCAAAGAAATAATGAATAACAATGAGTTTAAAAGAAGAAAGGAAAATATTATTCAGAGGGGTGAAGAAACTCATACCTGAATAATGAGATTGCTGTTTAGCATGCAACTGTTTCAGTCAAAACACCCGAGGCCTGTTGCATAAAAGTTACAATGATGGTAACTTTGCCATCCAATGGTAACTACCATGGCAACAATATTCAACAGCCAATCACAATCAAGAATTCCATGGAAGTTACCATTGTATGGCAAAGTTACCATAATTGTAACTTGTAATTGTAATTGTAACGGGCCACAGCTGGCATGGTTTCACAAATGGGGAATGTACATACAAGAATGAAGAGTGTGTGTGAGAGAGAGAGAGAGAGAGAATGACAGAAGTGACTTATAAACAGTTTTGTATATTCAAAACACTTCAAAGAAGCAAAAACACAGACAAGCAGATCACTGTCAGAATAAATCTTAGTTTCAACCTGTTAGCCACTATGTCTACCCGTTGTTGCAGCCCCAGGTAGCACGCATTATAACTTACATGTTTCACTGCAACCAGAATACCTTTCTTGGCACTGGAACACGATTCCACAGCATTCTGGAAAATTGTAACATCCATACTCACACAGAGATCCAAACTGTGAGTTTAAAATACAAAACAAAAAGAATGGTGCAGTTTGTACAACAAATCTATACTCTAAATATCTTCATCTCTTCTACTTTTTTTTTCTCTTTTGTGTGTGAAGTATCAAACTTTATGAACACCTTGAAGTCAAGTATGAAGATCCACACTGGTACAGTTTGGACTACATCAAAAACATTATGAAAGTACATGTATGTTATGATATGATTGTGAGGCTTTTTGTAGTAGATGATGGCGGCAATATCGCTGATAATGATAATTATGGACATGTCTCAATACAGGAATCCTTTCTCAAATATGTTCTGTCCATATGAATTCACCACATTCCCAGGTGTATGAATACCTTAGCCACTATCTGGGCAACATGTTTGATCCAACCACAGTGCTGTTTAACTTCCTACAGGGAACTACATCCTTGAAGATAGTAATAATGTGCATTTTGTGTCTTGCCCACGGAGGTGAATGAACTAGACCTGATCAGCTATACTTACCAAAAAGGGGCAAGGTTGCCAAACATTTATTGACTCTATTGTCATGGGCAAGGAAGAAAGTTAACTTGGAACATCTTGCAACATTAAATACATTGTAAAAGAATATGCAAATCACCTAATCTCTTTCATAGAAGCTAAATGTTGGCAAGATGTGATGAGGGAAACCAGTCCACATTCAGCTACATTGACCTCCACCAGCTTGAGCCTTTCTAGGCGAGGGGCTTGGTTCTTTAGCAACTGGCCAAAGTCTTGGCATTCATCTGGGCTCACGTGGCTCCTGGTGCAATTCAGCACTCCGTTGATAGTGACGGACCTAAGCGTTTTCCCTGTCCTCGACACGACTTGTGCAATGCGGGTCAGCGTGTCAGAGGCATTGCCATCATATCCAATCCTAACCTCCAGCTCCTCCAACTGATTTAAGGGGTCGATCAAGAGGTCAAATGTTTCCACCGGCAGGGACCACACCTCAAGGTACTTTACGGATGGCAGAGGTGGTAGACTGGTGCTGGAAGTGAGAGACACGGCATTGAGGTACAGCTTGTGCAGATGGTCAAAGGATACCAGACAAGACCAGAGTCTACCAGTCATTTCAAGAGAAAGGCTGGTGCTTGACATGAAAACTGTTGTAATCTGCAAGAGAAAAACACAGAATACACAATTTCACATGCCGAATATTATTTGCTTTTTTTAAACCACACTCATCATATATTTGATACTTGGTTTTTTTTTTTAATAAAGAGTATTATCACTCTGTGAGATGCACAACTGCCAGATCCAGAAGGGATGCATAGTTCACACTCACATTACCCTCTCAACTTTGCAGGAGCCAGGGAAAAAAAGAAAAAGAAGCAGACTTGAAAGCAGTTCTTTCTGGTTCAATCCACTGCCATTCTCATCTTCTCAATTAAAAAAAAAAAATGAGAAAGAGCTACTGTGACTGAATCTTTTTATCAAACAAGTCTTCATATGTAAAGGGAAGCTTCTACAAAGAACAATAATCATCCATTCATAATCACTGTGATGACTATAATGCTAACAATTGTAATGGTTGAGAGTGACTTTTATGTCATCAATCGCAATGATATTGACAGTACTGAAAAGACTAGAGGGTCCTACGATTTACCTTTGACTTGACTGCCTGTGGTAACTGTTCCATGCCCATTAGGATTCTATCTGTCAGTGGGTACAGATCCAAAATACCATCCCAAAAGCACTTTTGCAGGGCACAGATCACACGCCTGGTGATATAAGTAGAGTCTGCCTCGACTATACAATGCAGTATTAGCTGGCATTTGTAAAACATCACAAAGTCCTTTGCCTGCTTGGCAATGTGCTTAAAGACTGCATGACAGGCATAAGCACTGGCTCCAGCCAGAAAACACAACACATTGTTAAACTCCAGCGTCTTGGCTACTGTGTTAATACATTGCAGGTGAGGTGAAGGCAAAGGTCTCCCGAGCCTGAACAACGATCGGCGGGTGTTTTGGTCCTCATGCAGCTGATGCAATAGATACATGCTGGCGCAGAACTCTTGCTCCAGTTTGTGAAAGAACTCCACTGTGGTTGCAGTTGGCAAATTGTTGTGCTCTACATGTTTCAGAGGGATTGTGGTGGAGGACAGAATCGCAAGTTTTACACCAGATGTGAAAGATTCTGGACATTCTGAAAAATCTTTGTCCTTGAAAAGAGCATTCATGCTGTCTGACATCAGTGCATGAAATGCGACTTTCCCAAGGGTTTTTATCACATCGTCGAGTTCTGTATTCCGAGGAAGAATGTCGGTTTCTTTTGACATTGCATGATGTAGCAGGAAGTGGTTTATGTTTTTAAACAGGCTACACATGGATCTAGTGTCAGATAGAGCATTTACCTCAAACAAGTGGCACACCATTGTGCAAAATAATGGCACTTTAATAAGACTTGTGAGGAACACATTCTTTTTCAAATATTTCAGGAGATCTTCCCCAGCACGGGAATTAGATCGAGAGGCAAAATAACGGGCAATGTGTTCTGTAGCTGATTCTCTTGAGAACCCTTCAATCTCCAGTTTTGTATATGTACGAGCAAGTTCTCCCTGAAGGAAGTCCCCTTCAAGAAATGGCCTGCTGGTGACAAGGACACGGCAATCTTTCAGTTTTTTATTTCTCAGTACCTGGATGAGACTGGTCCATCCCTTGAAGGTTCTGGTCTTGATGCTCCCTCCAAATTCATCATAGCCATCACATATCAACATACACTGGTCCTGATTTTCTTCAATGAATGATTCGATTCCTTCCGGAGTGACTCCGGAAATAACGCCTGTTAACTGACTGACAATTGCATCCCCGAGACTCATAGTTTCTTTTATCTCCCTCATCTTTAGTACAAAGAGAGCAAACACATCGTGCATTGGTGACCCCGGCACATTGTGTGCCCAGTCATAGGCTAACTTCGCTACAGCACAAGTCTTCCCATGGCCACCGGGAGCAGTCATAAGCAGTCTCATTGGAACGTCTCTGTCCACCTTCAGTTCTAAAATGCCATCCACAGAATGTTCCAGGGGTATCTTCTTTAGCTCACCGCTGCCTCTGTCGTATTTGACGAGATTCACATGGGTGAACAACTGTTTGAGGTCCACAAAGTCGGTTGGATCCCAGGGTCTGCGTTGAATGGGGCATAGCACTGTCTTGTAATGACTTCTAAGGGTTTGCACAATGCACTGCTCTACAGACTTCCTTCTCATTGGAGACACATAGGAATGAAGTGGCTGGATCACGTCTGAGGGAATTGCAAAATCACATTTCTCAACAGGCAACTTCTGATCAAAGATGTCTGTGTATTTGAAACAAATACACATGCAATTTTGCTAATTGTCTCAGCTGATATAACCTCAAATATTCTACTGCAACTCATGACTCGAGTGGGGCATATTTCACACATACAGCTTGCATTTTTTTACCATTAATCTGTAAAGGTTGATTGGCCCATACATGAACACACAATTTTAAAATATCAATGCTCTAATCCTCTAAACAAAAATGTGGAGTGATAAAGCAATTTGATGTAAGTTTAATTTCTTGTAACATTTATTTTCCTCTATGGTAAACAAAACAATAAAAAGGACACCCACTATTGAAAATAAACAAAAAATATGACAATTATTCCACATCCATCCCAAACTTATGAGCGAGCCATATATTTTTGAACAAAAACTTTTAATAAAAACAAATTGAACAATAACACATATACAGTATGATATTTGTATATATTTTGTTTCCCAATATATACACTGTAAATATGTATTTGAGGACAAAACAATCCATGGAAATTACATATGATTTAATGAAATATTAATACGTACAGAAATAATTCAGCTTAAATTTGAAAATTGAGTTCAAATTCTGCTATGAAATATCACTATTTTATGTGTACACTGCCATGGTAATCTCCTTATGCCCTTATCACCATTATCAATAGAAATAATAGAAGATCCTGAATCCTTATGGGAATAGCTATTGGAAGAGCATGGGTTGAAAAAAAAAAAGCCACAGCAATTTGATGGGGAGTAGATGATACGCTTATCTTTTTTTAATTGCTTCTGTGTTTTTATTTCTTAGCTCTAGAATCAAAGAAGTTGAATTTGGAAGACTTGATTTTGATAGGGTTCACCAATGTAAAAAGTTTTTGGGAATGATTTACGGAAAATTCTCATGTCAAATATTGCCAATCTTACACTCACAACCTCTGCAAAAATATTCAAGCAGGACATAAATATGGTGATCTATTAGCATTTTGGATCTCTAAGAGGTTGCCCCAGGTGTCACAGCATCTCTGAAAATTCATGGATATACCAACATCCTCTTTGAGTCCCTTTGTCAGGTTATTGCAGGATGATTTCACGAGTTTGTCACTGACAGAATCATATCTACCTTGACAGGATTCCTTCTGTCCAGGCAAATCATGGCTTGCATCGGCAAGCTCGATACCTTGCAGAGCTTTTCGCAGGACCGCTGCCTGACGACATGGTTCCACGTTACGACGCCATTCAAAGAGCATCTGTCGTGTCCCTTTGCGGGTGACAGTACCGTCCAGGCGATTGGTTGCACGGAAGCGGTTGATGTCTGCCGCGGTGAATTTAAGTTTGTAACCCAGTAGTTCAGCTTGATCTTCTGTTTTAATGCTTTGAGCCAGTTTTGCAAGGAACCCATCCATTAGTGGTCCTTTCAGGGGGATAAACGAAAAATGAGTTGGGTTTAGTGTTTTGGTAAAGACACACCAAACAGGTATTGCATTGAACACTTTAACAAAATTCCACAGAATCAAGTTGTTTCTATGTAATGCATGACCACTATAAAAAGAAAAAAAAAATGTCCTTGGTTGAATTTTGTTTGTTACTGTAAACATATCTACTTGAATTTACTCATTTTGGTAAACATTCAATCTAGTATTAAAGACACCAAGTAGGCAGTTTCTTTCTTACTGGATTACCACAAATCTGTTCATGAATATGAATAGGTAGTGATTCAGGGGCCATTCCTTTGAGTGCATGTAAATATCTACTACACTAGTGTACTGTACAAACAATGTGAATATATTGATCTTCTACCAATTTGACAAAATCAATTACAATCCCACCTGGTCTTGATAGCACTTTTGAGATGTCATCCGCAAGAGCTGAACTATCTCCATCTGATAAACTTTGACTGTCCGAGTCTTCTGATTCAGAACTTTGCATAGCTGCCATCTCGCTGCATGTAAGATTTATGAAAAAAAAAAAAAAGAAATAGCTGATAATTCTGAACTGTAACCTAAAGTCAATCTTTCACTAGAATTATCACTGAAGGTGATTAATACCCCTGCCCCTAGTGTTGCTTTATAGTATGTGATGTCATGAGGGCAATGACGTTAATACCAAGTTTGTGCACTTGTCGAATTGGAAACAGAATAACTTTAGCTTACTGTACAATTACAGAGTTGACATTGAGTATAAAACTTACAGCAAGTGGAAACATGCTTTCCCCCAGCATCACTACACTTAAAGACCATCATACACACCAAATATGACCTTCATAGCTTGAATGGTTTATTTCGATACAAATATGAGTGGTTACCATGGCAACACATTTTCCTTAAACTAGCACATTGGTGTCTTACAAAACTACACTTGTAGATAATGATACATACTAAATTTGACTTTAATTGCTTGAATGATGGAAAGGTTATTCGATCTGCAAGGTTCTGGTAAAATTGCAGCTACCATGGTAACGGTTTGTGTGACAAACACAAAAATTATGTGTTCCACATCCATACCTCAGGGCCATAATGCCCATCAAATTTGGTTTCAATTGCTTGAATACTGTGGAAGAAGTTCACTCCACAGGATTTAAAAAAAAAAAATGCGGTTACCATGGCAATGCACTGTCCGATACAAATACAAAGGACATTTTGCAAAACTACACTTAAAGAGCAACATACACACCAAATTTCACCTTCATAGATTAAATGGTTCAATTTGATACAAAAATGAGTGGCAACACATTTTTCTATTAACACATTGGTGTCTTGCATAACTACACCTCCCGATCATCATACATACTAAATTTGACCTTAATTGCTTGAATGATGTGGAAGTTATTCAATCCACAAGGTTTTGGTAAAATTATGGTTACCATGGCAACGCTTTGTCCGACAAACACGAAAATTATGTGTTGCACATCTATGCCTCAAGGCCATAATGCCTACCAAATTTGATTTCAACTGCTTCAAAACTGTGGAAGTTGTTCACTCCACAAGATTTCAAAGAAAACATGTGGTTACCATGGCAACGCTTTGTCAAGTACAAACACAATGAAAGTCTTGCATAACTACACCTATATATCATCATAGATACCAATTTTGAAATTGATTGCTTAAATACTATGGAAGTTATTCAATCCACAAGGTTTTGGTAAAATTATGGTTACCATGGCAATGCATTGTCCAACAAACACACACAAAAAAAAACATGTCTTGCACATCTATACCTCAATATCACCATTTACCCTAAGTTTCATTTAAATTGCTTCAAAACTGTAGGAGGAGTTCGCGACGCAAGATTTTGCAACAGACGACCGACCGACCGCCCGACCACCCGCCCGACCAACATTGCGGAGATTCCTATATGCCTCCTTCACACTACGTGCAGCAGGGGTAAAATGAAAGGGATGGTACATACACTTTCCATTGAAATAAGGTTTCCATCTTCTCTTGATTGATTTTTTTTTTTTACAGATAATGGTCCTCTTACAAAATATAACAGAGCATATAATTCTAATAGGTATTCAAAGACTACTTGATGAAAGTTGGTTTTGAAATATATGAGATATCCAAAACAAAGTCCTGATTCTAATAAAAGGTGGGACCCATCTTTTATTAGGATCGCTTTGTTTTACTTTGTTTTTTAATATGTCAGCCATTTCAAAACTGATTTTCATCAAGTAAACTTTGAATTCCTCTTGGAGTTGTATGCTATTTAACATTTTCATAAAGTGGTTTCTAAATATCTCGCAAAAAGTTCAAAGCTGAATCCCCACCTCAACTAATACTATACCATCCCATTAATACCAAAGTCCACTTTAAATGGTAATTTCATCATAATAATGTTGAGGCCATCATGGTATTCATGATAATGCATTAAAAAACTTCAAAGTGCCATCAGTGAGTCTTCATTTATATTATAAGAGTAGTAGCAGTAGAATATATTAGTAGCTGCGCAATTGTTCTTTATTACGTGTACTAGCATTGAATTGTTACAATGTAATTACTGTATGTCATTGATCAGTGTAATAAAATGGGGTCAGGCTGACTAGATGTCTGGTCAGAGCCCCTTGTTGAACCTCTGCAGGACACTAAAATTCTCTAGTTTGGGTCTCAGGAGTCCAGTACTGGCAATGATAATACTTGTCCCTAATTCCACCATGGATGGAGAGGGTCTAGCTTGCCCGGACCTGATGCAGTTGAGCGATTTTGAGTTGCACAATGAAGTAAAATTTGCACCGACTTTAAGTTCAGAGTTTGTGATGTTAAATTATGACAAGATCATACCTTCACCTTTTAAACTATGTGAAGGGTTCCATGTTGTTCCGAAAACTAGATATGATAACTAAATTCTAGAACTTGATTGTCTGAACTGCATAGTCAACTTCCAAGTATTTAGTACTTTTGTTATTTAAACTATGTTTTCAATTTGTACTTTGAAAGCCAGTACAGCATGAGCATAGCTAGTAAAATGCAGTTGTCACATTTCCCTTAAAAAGTATTTATGAAGTGTGCACAAGACTAATTAAATGAATAACAATTTGTAGCACATTGCACAATACACATTTCAATACATCTCATTTCAAAAAGGGTTCCAAATAATACCACTTGCTACCTTCACCACTCCCTTTCAATTAAATAATAATAATAAACTAGAAATGTCGCTTTGGCGACTGGTATGCCTCCGCCATAATGCATGATTTTCCCAATAGGTCTAGATAGTACATGTGGACACTGTGTGATTACATTTTCACAAAATTGGCAAAATATTGGAATGACAAGTTTGTCACAAATGTGTTGAATGTTCACCTTCCTTGATGTAGGTTTAATTGGATGAATAGGAGAGCATGTATCTAGGGATTTAAGGACTTTAACTTGACTTTGACCCATTCATACATTTAGGCATTGAGTAATTTTCAAGGTACAGGTGTGGAGAAAAAGTGCAATTTCTGAATTGAATAGTAAATTGTTACCATTTTCATCAGGGAGGTGGAAGACTTTCATCTGGCCCTTGACCCTAAAATTCATAAGATAATTACTTTCAGGTAGAACATGCATAATATGTACTAAGTTTCAAGGTAACTTGAGCCACTTCCGAGATATGGAGGAAAAAGTTAGTTCAGCACTTTCACTTGATCTTTGACCTTTTGACCTTTGAGGCAAAAAGAGAAAAAAAAAAACTTTCCAGAGAATTTCTATTAGGTTACACACGCATACACCAAGTGCAAAAAAATAACCCTGCTGGCATTGCATAAATATGAGGGTAATAGTAAAATTTTGAAGTCTTGCACTTGACCTTTGACCCCTGACCTTTGACCCCATGAACCCTACATTCTCTAGATAATCACTTCCAGTCAGTACATGTACGGTATATACTATGTTCCATGAAGATACCTTGAACAATTTTCCAAGGTACAGAGAAAAAAAAAGAAGTTTTAATATTTTTACTTGACCTTTTGACCTTTGACCTTTGACCTCATGACCCAAACTTTCACCAGAGAATCTTAATTGGGTAATACATGTATACACTAAGTTTCAAGAAAATCTCTTCAGGCATTCAATAGATATGGTGGAAATAGTGAAATTTTATGTATTTGACCCTGACCTTTTGACCTTTGACCTTTGACCTCATGACCCAAACTTTCACCAGAGAATCTTAATTGGGTAAAACATGTATACACTAAGTTTCAAGAAAATATCTTCAGGCATTCCATAGATATGGTGGAAATAGTGAAATTTTATGTATTTGACCTTGACCTTTTGACCTTTGACCTTGAGCATGTGCACCCAAAAGTTGATAGGCACAACTTCACCCCCTAATACACATACATGCCAAGTTTCATTAGGATACCTCAACAGATTTCGATAGTTACCTTGTCCACAAAATTCATTACGGACGGACGGAAGGACAGACGGACGGACGGACGGACAGACAACCCGAAAACATAATGCCTCCGGCACCACTTCGTGGCGGAGGCATAAAAACCCCAGGTGCAGACCAAGTATGTACAGTTAACCCATTGAGGAGGAGTCCCGAGTATACTCGGGCAGGTGTCCATGGGAAATGCGTGTTGTAGCAAAATCAGTCTGTCCTCAATGGATTAAAGTACACTAAATTGTGTTAAATGTTACAACCCATGGCCTGCGGGAGTTGCAAATTCAATGTATTGCTCCCATGTAAACTAGCACTGCACACTAGATACAGGTCAGCTAGCTTTTGTTACACTGCATGCATACTTGATGAATTATGTTGACAGTACATGTATTGTGTGTCCCAGTGCTGACTGTAAAGTGTATCACAATAATTTTGCACACACATAAGATAAGACAGAGCTATAAAGTAGTACACTAGCTGTGCTTGTCTGCTGTCCAATATGACTAATGTGTACCAAGAATGAGGACATGAGGGATTGTTTCATATTGAAATATGAATACCGGTACCGGAAGTGATTAAAAACAGAGCTCTTTCCTTCTTGGCACTTCCTCTTCTTACTCACTGGCTATTCCTTAAATTTCAGAAGGCCTGCATTTTCACGTCCAATATGCATGATTTAAAATCTAAATTTCCATTCATTTTATTTTCTGTACCATGTTGTCGCCATGAGTCCGTAGGCTGCGTACTGCAAAACAAAATGGTCCAACAATCTGGTCTGTACTTACACATTTCTGAGTTAATATTTAAGCCAGTTCAGAGTTAGCTCATGGGCACATAGGTACAAATTAGCTTGTTTTTTTTTTCCTTTTCTTTTTCTCAGATGCTTTGGAAATTAACGCACGTCACTCATTTTCAAACTTCAAAGTGACAAAAATGCATATTAGGCTTGTCTGCCATAAATAAATGAAATTCATCAGCATGCATGTTTGAACAAAGGATGAACATGAATAGACAAGGTGGACCAGAATGGTCAAACAAGCAACACTTGGGAAAGCATCCATTTCATTATTTTTCTATGAATATTGTCAAAATACCTTTTTTTTTTGCTGTCAGGTTGATGTGCTGCCAAGTACCGCACTGAACAGGCTGAAACTCAAATAATCATTTCATCACAGATATGGATACCTATCAGAGGCAGATCCAGGAATTCCTTAAAGGGGGTAACCTTTGCAAAATTAGAGGGGGCGCATGTGCCACCCCCCTCCATTTTTTCTTTTTATTTCTTTTGTTTTAACAAAAAATGAATTAAAGGGATGGTACAGTATTGGTGGAGATGAGAATTGGGCTTTAAACTTTTTGCGAGATACCAAGAAATCACTTGTATATAGTACAGAGCATATCATTTTAAGCGGAACTCAAAGTTTATTTGATGAAAATCGGGTTTGGTATGACTGAAACATCCAAAAACAAAGTAAAACAAAGCGATCGAAATAAAGTGTGGGTCCCACACTTAATTAGAATTGGTCTTTTTTGGATATGTATCTCAGCCATTTCAAAACCAATTTTCATCAAATAAACGTTAAATTCCTCATAGAATTACACGCTCTTTCATATTTCATAAGAGGTTTCTCATTATCTCACCAAAAAAAAAAAAAATGTTAGAAACTTGAAATTATGTCTAAACCAGAACTGTATGATCCCCTTAAAGGGGGGGGGGGGGGGACACATGCTCGGTGCAGTGCTCCCCCTGGATCCGCCACTGCCTCGCTATGGAAACAAGCTTTGCTTTGCTGCATGATCATGATGTTCCACCCCATGATGTGGAAATAAATTTAGTTTAATGCAAATCCAATTCAGTGACTTTTAAAACCAACATGTGCTCACGATCCCTGCTGCAACTGACCCACCCAAAAGTGGCGAACGACAACAATGGAGTTCCGCCTCGCCTCGGCCTTGACTGAAGGCTAATGAATAGCCTCGCCCTTGATCATTGACTGAAGGCGAATGTACCGGCGCTGTGCGCTGGCTGGAGTATATTCTAAAGTTGGTAGATTCGCACACGGGGAGAATTGAGAAATTGTTCGGGTTCGATTAAAGACGAGACGAACAAAAATTACCGAAATCAATTAGAAATACACATACCACTCAAAATAAAGTTGCACGGGCAATGACACAGATGAGATAAAAGTTTCTGGTTTGCCCTACATCATCACCATCCTCACTATCTCAAACATGAGCGATATCGTGGAGAAGATAAAAAAAAGGTATTGGATTTAAAACAAAATAGCTACCAAGTACTTGCCCGAGATAAATCACAGACCAACATCAGACAACAAAGCCAAGACGTCACCTGAGTCGTATACGTGAAGTACTCTTTCACAAGAGATCAGAACTTTTAGAAGTAAAATTGAAGCACACTTACAATGTACGCCTTCTCTGTTGATCAACCCCCGCACACACTAGGAGCTGATGTGCTCCGTCCACTTATTATAGTCTACCAGCCGGCGGCACGCAGCACCTTGCAGTGCACTAGCCAGGGTACTGGTACCACACCTACCTTGTATGTTATGATCTGCACCAAAGAGTATCTAGAAGCTAACGCGTAGCTTCTATACTCTACACATCCGACAGGCGCACGATATAGGGCTCAATTTCATGTGGCGCACATACTGTCCATAGTCTGGCATTCAGTCTGCGGTGGTCACCCTATCCCATCACATTCAAAATACACACACATACACACACACACACCTGTTTTATATGTATTGCAATTGCCGTCTTTGAAGTTCGTCTGTCTAAAGTAGATTGTGACCATTGTGTACACTGGGGGGTGTCTGATACTGCAGATGTGGGTATGTTTCAAAAATATATTAGCAAAACGAAAGTCATTCAAATTCAGGCTACCAAGAAATTTGATACCCTGATTATTATTAGTTATTCACTCCCTGGTACAAAGTCCAGTCAAGTAAAAGAAAACACGTACACAATAACCAAACAAGGGAAAATGTCTACAAAAGTAACAAAATCAAAACACAATGCCTCTCGAGCTATGCTCAAGTTGGCTTATTTACACACACACACACACACACACACACACACACACACACACACACACACAACCACACACACACACACACACACACACACACACACACACAAATCACTTGTTGATTACCACCAAACGGAATAGTGGCATTTCATGAAAATTGGATATAAAATATATTGTAAGAAAATGCAGAGTTTTGAATAGTCTTGAGTTGTCAGGAAAGAGCAACCACGTACATTTGTGACACCCACCAAAAAAGTTGTTTAGATATGGATCTGTGGTCAAGGTCAGATTCTAAAAGAGTAGGCCTGTAATCTAGACAGGGAGGTGGGAAGAGACCAATACATAGGAATACCGGTACATTATATAGGGTGTAACCACTTTGGACTTCCCCTTTTTTTACCCCGGCCACGTGGCACCAGAGCAATTTTTGTTTTTTGTTTTGACTTTTTTTTTTTTAATGCCTCCGCCACAAAGTGTCGCCGGTGGTATTACATGTATGTTTTCGGGTTGTCCGTCCGTCCATCCGTCCTTCCGTCGGTCCTTCCGTCCGTAATCAATTTTGTGGACAGCGTAACTAAAAAAGCGTTTGAAGTATCCTAATGAAACTTGGCATGTATATGAGTAGGCCTACGTGAAGTTGTGCATATCAACTTTTGGGCGCATATGCTCAAGGTCAAGGATCAAAAGGTCAAGGTCAGGTGCACAATATTTCACTATTTTCCCCATATCTATGCAGTGCCTGAAGGCATTTTCTTGAATCTTAGTGTATACATGAACTACCAAATAAAGATTTTCCAGAGTTTCGTGTCATGAGGTCAGAGGTCAAAGGTCAAGTGAAAATGTTAAAATTTCACTTTTTTCTCCATGTCTCACAAATGGTTAAGGTATCTTCATGGAACTTAGTAAATATGCATGCACTGACTGGCAGTGATTATGTAGGGAATATGGGGTCAAAGGTCAAGGGTAAAAGGTCAAGGTCAACTCCTCAAAATTTCACTATTTTCCTCTTCTCTATGCAATGCCTGCAGGATTCTTCTTGAAACTTAGTGTATGCATGCACTACCCAACAGAGCAGTACCTTGCCAGAAGGTCAAATGTCGAAGGTCAAAGGTCAAGTGAAAGTGCTTAATTCCACTTCTTCCTTAAACTTATGAAAGGGTCAAAAGTCAAGTAAAAATCCTCCAATCCCCAAATACCCGCACTCTTAGACAATATAGCCATTAATCCAATTAAACCTAGTTCTAGGAAAGTGAACATTCAATACGTTTGTGACAAACCTGTCATTTTATTATTTTGCCAATAGGTATTATGTGAAACTGTCATTACACATTGTCATGACATTGTACTAAAGACCTATTAGGAGAGCCATGCATTATGGAAGTGGCATACCAGTCGCCATAGCCACATTTCTAGTTTTTTGTTTTGTTTTTGTTTTTGTTTTTGTTTTTGTTTTTTGTTTTTTGTTTTTTTGCAGACGATCAAAGCCTTGAAATGGGAACGCTGGTAAAGCTTCCTTTTTCTCGTTCTTTTTTTTTTCTTCTTTTTGCTTGTTAGCTGATGAAACCAGAAGTGGCACCAAATATATAAACTGCCCCCAACACTTTTAAAAATGCAGCACCAGTCGTGCTCAATACAAATGGGCTTCCCTAACCTTCTTTTTAACCTCTTTTCAAAAGTTGTCAGATCAGAGCAAAGTGAAAAGTGTGTAATTCTTAAGGGTTTTTAAGAAATGAAAAAGGGCCTTCAAGACAAATCTAATCACAGCATCTTAAAAAAAAAAAGTTCTCAAAAAACTGGGGGAAAGTATAAACCCCACTTCCCCATTCGTATATAACTCAAAACTTTAGAATTATATACTGCTCTTATCGGAAAATAAGATAATAAAAGACTTAAGATCGACTAGGTTGACCAATTTCACCTATACTGAATCCTCACATAAAATCAGGGTGTGCAAATTTTTGTTGGTTTAGGGATACATGGTCAAGTTTACAAGTTACTCGGGATGTCATTACATGAGAGACTCCACTTCCCTATACATGTAGATAATATTCTATACGCACTATATTCTATAATCATAAGAGGCTGCATTCATCATTGCATACAGTATTTACAATTACTTCATTCCAATGATTGTTAGAAATAATAGCAATATATATATATGTATTATGAAGAGTTTGTTCGCAAAAACCGATAAGTCCATTTTTGAAGATTTTGAAGTACGGTCTCTGTCATAAAGTACAAAATAATACCTTTTAAATGATATATTGGTCACTACATATAAAGGTACATTTTTGAAGTTATGGTCAAAAGAAGCAAAAATTTTCTTATTATTCTCTTTATTTTTCTTGACCTTCAATCGCGAATATCTCAATTTGGCAAATATGGACTTATCGGTTTTTGTGAACAAGCACATAATATATATATATATATATATGAAGGGTTTGTTCGCAAAAACCGATAAGTCCATTTTTGAAGATTTTGAAGTCCGATCTCTGTCATAAAGTAGAATTTGATATCTTTTAAATGATATATTGGTCACTACATATAAAGGTATATTTTTGAAGTTATGGTCAAACAAAGCAAAATTTCTCTTATTATTCTCTTTATTTTTCTTTACCTTTAATCGTAAATATCTCCATTTGGCAAATTTGGACTTATCAGTTTTTGCAAACAAACTCTTCATATACAGTTGAACCTCTCATATCCGGACAAGTCGGGACCGGGGCTCATCCGGATAAGGGATTTGGCCGGATACGGGAGACTCAATGCTTTATACATGTACATATACATACATATGTACTGATGTAGCCCATTGTAGTACCACATGTAGTAATGTGTATACTGCAAACCTTTCATTGTTACACTCATTAACAGACCCCAAAATAGAGGTTCGTGTTTGCAAGAATGAAATCATTTTCTTTAATAAATTCTTGGAATGATTTACCTAAATAATCATTAAGAAATGTATCAAGTAGATCTTGAAAATAAACCGTACTCGGCAAAGTCGACGGTAGATTGAGTTGGGAATCCCCCTTTCCTCCCGTAATTATTTTTTTAAAAATCACGGCGAGATTGCGTCCGTATAATAGAGAGATCCGGATAAAGGGAGGCCGGATAAGAGAGGTTCAACTGTATACATATTTCAAATCATTGTATAATTTGCTTTCGGTTCTCATTTTCTGACAAAAAGATGTCCTTCAATGGATAACATCTTGGCAGTGTTCAACCCACTGGGGAACAGTGCAAACTAGAAATATCACTGACGGTGATTAATACCCCCGCCCCGTGACGACAGTCTTACCCAAGGAATGATCTTTCCTTGATCTTCTGCCATTTAAATGCCGTTACCATGGCAACGCAGCTTCCGACACATCCGAAAAATATGTCTTGCACATCTTCCCACCAAGACTATTGTGTGTGCCACATTTCATAAGCTTTTGTCAAAAACTGAGGAAGTAGTTCAATCCACAAGATCTTTCCTTGATCTTCCGCCATTAATATGCCGTTACCATGGCAACGCAGCTTCCGACACGTCCAAAAAATATGTCTTGCACATCTTCCCACCAAGACCAATGTGTGTGCCACATTTCATGAGCTTCAGTCGAATACAGAGGAAGTAGTTCAATCCGCAAGATCTTTCCTTGATCTTCTGCCATTTATATGCCGTTACCATGGCAACGCAGCTTCCGACACGTCCGAAAAATATGTCTTCCACATCTTCCCACCAAGATCAAGGTGTGTGCCACATTTCATAAGCTTTGGTCAAAAAACTGAAGAAGTAGCTAAATCCGCAAGATCTTTCCTTGATCTTCTGCCATTAATATGCCGTTACCATGGCAACATACTTTCGGGTACTGTCAAAAAATGCATCTTGCACATCTACAACCAAAGGCACACATCTGTACCAAGTTTCATGGAAATTGGGCAAAAACTGAGGAAGTAATTTGCAACACAAAATTTTCCATCATTTTGGCTCATAATATGTGAGCTGTTACCATGGCAACATACTTTTTGTCACTGTCAAGAAATGTGTCATGCTGACCTATATCCTAAGACAAACATTCAATATGAATTCCATGAGAATTGGAAGAACACTGATGAAGCAGTTTTGCCATGAAGCATTTTGCCCTATATTTTACCAATAACATGCCGTTACCATGGCAACGCACTTTTTGCCACTGCGGAAATATGTGTCTTGCACATTAACATATTCAGATGAACATCTGTACCAAATTTCATAAAAATTGATCACAAACTGTGGGAGGAGTTCGCAACGCAAGATTTGTACCCATTTTTGCCCATAATATGCCGTTACCACGGCAACATACTTTTGGGTACTGTCAAAAAATACGTCTTGCACATCTACAACCCAAGGCACACATCTGTGCCAAGTTTTATGGGAATTGGTTGAAAACTGAGGAAGTAGTTCGCGACGCAAGATTTGCAACGGACCGACCGCCCGACCGCCCGACCGCCGACTGTCCGCTGATTCCTATATACCCCCTTCAAACTTCGTTTGGCGGGGGTATAATAAATGGTTCGCTATATGACATCATAACATTCCATAGATTCCATGTCGCTGACTGGTATTTAACTCAAGCATTCTAAGATAGTGCATGATCAAGCAGACACTACTGAAGTATGGTATCTTGCAATTTCTCATAGGAAATCAAGTGCAATTGATTGATTACTTTTCATTTAATCAGAACTCTCCACAAGAATACATGAATAAGCCTTCACAGTCAACTTCATCTCAGTTGAATACAAAGGGACAAAAAAAAAATAATAATTCAGCTTAATAGAATTAAAACATATAAATGATTATCAAGGGTAGACTTTCTTTTCAACTTGTGCAAGGTAAACTGAGGTGAGTCTGACTGTATTGCACAGCTGTGGACTGTAATAAGACCTACATATGTATGTATGAAGATTTGGATGGCAATTTGGCTAAAGCATACATTTTGAAGTAAGTCCATCATCAAATTGAGCAAACTCAAACCTTTTCAGTGATACCTCACTTGTTACATATATCACATATGAATATTCTTGAACTTATAATTAAAATCATCTCTAATTATCTTATAATTTTGGGGGTTTTTAACAGATTTAGTCGCAAATACCTCAAATTGACAAGAATGGAGTTAACTTGTGTTATAAAATCCAACTCTTCATATTTATGTACAATCCCTTTGGGACTGACAAACTATGTGTCCTCCAGTCAATGATCACAAGAAACAACACAACACAAAACATTTCTGATTTCATGTTATCTATACATATACATGTACTGTATTTATTCATCATAGATTGTCTTCATGAAATATTTTCACTTACTTTTAAAGTAAAATGGAGAATTAATTTTCTTTACTTTGTGATATCACATCACATATGGGACTGAGAGAAAAAAACAAAGACTAAGGCGCTTTGTAATACCAGAGAGAGTGTTTCTGAGCTCATGGAGAGTACTTTACACAAGTATGAGGTATTAAGAACTTAAAGCATGATTTTTTTTTTTTCAACAACACCTTTCCACAGTTACAGAGTATCACGGGTACAAATATTATGCAACATGATAGTCACTAGCTTTCACTAGAATTATACGGCTGTGAAGATCACAAATTTTTGCTTGACTGACTTTCTGGGCCTAATCAATCATAGCTGTGCTTTGATCATTGATTGGGACATACACTGGAGCACTTTCATTGCCAATTGATATTTCTTGGCAAAACTGCAAACAGTATACTGCCAATAAATACAGATTAATTAATCCCCCATAATCCCTATTGTATCACCATGGCCTCCTGTTGCAATGAGGCACATTGCTACACCTCATTGGGCTTGCTAATCTATAACTAGGTTGAGTTTGGATAGATTGCTGAATACTGCTGAGAAAGGTTGGCAAGCTATGAAGTGCCTGGCACATAAACAGTTGAAATGATGTTTAACTTTGACAGATTTCTTAGTACCAATTTGAATCATGTTAAATAGCAGTTCCACAGAAAACTATTTTTGCTTTTATAGAACTTTACTTCTGATCCCATGTCAGCTCTAGACAAATAAAAAGCTTGCAAAAGGAATTTCCTCTGACCTTGACAAAGCCAGAAAGGTAATAGGTCACTGGTATATGAGCATTTTTTGTGATAATCTTTGCTTCAGTGACATGCACTGATCTCCAGAAAGGTCATTTAGTAATAGCAAAAAGGAGCCTGTTTTACCTCCTCATGACACGAACATAAACTATTACATAGACTTCACAAATTATTCTTTGAATTCCATTCAATTTACATATAAAATATTTCAGTAAAGCTACACATATAATAAACTGTCACCATCGGAACACTGCACAAGTGTATATCACAGAAACTTACACATAAAAACCCTGTGTCCTTTTTTCTTGAAATCTAATGACTATGCATGCCTTTACTGTAATCAGATTTCCATGACAACCCCACATCTGGTCAACTCTGCTGGAGGTTGACTGATGTATCAGGGCAATTACAGTCATACAGGCCTGAATTCACAAAGGATGGGGTAGTTTGAAATTAGTCCATGGATTATGCAACTTTTAACTATGAACATGTGCACAAAATTTTACATGCGCCAATCAACACATGACCAATATGCAATGCATGGCTATTTTGTCCTTGTTCTTATCCATTTGGAATCAATTTAAACCATGCAATGGAATTTACACTACCTTTATGAATTCTGGCAAAGACGTTTGATACAGTGCTTGTTTCCAGGCAACTTGAGCAAACATAAACTAAAACTGCAAATCTAAAACTACAACACAAAAAAAAAAAATTACTGTAGGCATACTGAATTGATTAATCATAAACACATGGCATACACAGTCTTTACAAGTGGTAACAATGTCGATATGTTTAACACCTAGTTCACTTTGAACTGTGACCATCATTTACTACCTTTTGTCTCATGCTCATTCGTATGAGTATGGTTCCCAAAATAACACGTTCTCTCCTTTTTTGGAGGTTGTTTGTGACTCATTCTTTTGTAAACAGCACTGTACATACATCTATTTTTTTTTTGAATGCCTCACACTGGAATAACTCTTTTGTTAGGGTCACACCAAGCTGCTATGCCTTATAATATAAAGGTAATTCCATGGTAGCAATGCCGCCAGGGACTTTAGCTTTAAAATTACAGACAATGTGACTGGAACTCCAAGTAAGTCAGTGCACAAAACAGTTTGGCCACAATGCATGCAGAGCAATAAAGCATTCTAAAATGTGAACACATCTAACAACAAGCTTGTGGTTTATAGGATTGACCCAAGTGAGTGTACAACTACTTCCAGTACATTGTACGATGTACATTGTACAAATAGCAGCTTCTTGGATTTTATCATCAAGTGTTGCTCATTGTTTAACCACTAACTATTGGTCCTATCACTGATGAAAAGCCCTGTGTGTAAACGAAACTTGTAGTTAGCCAAGGTACCAGGTGATATGCCTTTTCACTTATGACAGCACTGACCAAGTAAACGTGGCTAGTAAAGTTTTCAGCTACCATGCCAGTGAATTTCTGGTCATTTATGTGTGATTTCAACAGATTCCACAATAAGTACCGGTAATTCTCGGTATCGCCAATACCTAAGTGCTATGCACAGAACAGTGTTTCAGATGCATTATGAGATAGCTCAGGGGACAAACTTGCCCCGGTTTTGGCTGTACAGTATATGCACTCAGGTCACGTTCCGTCTTATATCCAGGGGTATTTTTTGTTGAAGATTTCTTCCCTCCCATCATGTGGCAAGCACACTGAAGCCTTGCAGTAGTGATCCATGACTCTAGTGACCGCAAATCAGTAAAATTTTGAAATTTTAAACTCCTTTCTAGTTGAATTCTAACCGAAGAAAAAAAAAACAGTAACAAAAGGAAAGCAGGCAAAAATTGCACTGAATTGCATGGGAACTTAGACAAGCACAAGACAACCAGAAGTGACAATGGCACAGAGGAATCCCACAATGCATCTGTGACAGGGCTTTTTAGTGTGCACAGAAATTTTCTGCGCACTGGCAATACAGAGAATTACCAGTGGCAATTCTGAAGCCAGTCAGAGGCTTGAAGTACATGACAGGAAACTAATGACTCAAAATAGATTTTATAGGAAAGTGAGCTTCCAAAGGGTGAACGAACTACCCCTGGCTAGAGTTCCAAGGATGATGATGCATACACTTTGATACAGCCTCTTATGAAAATTACACACACAGCTAGAGGTAAATGTGGCGGGGTATAAATATATATGCATACAATGCAATATGACAAAATATATATAGTAAATACAGATTTTAATCCATTCATTGCAAAAATCAGACACGTTCATTACTAATGTCAGCAGAGCAAATGATGTGCCATGACATGATCCAGGGTGGGTACTGTCATATCCCAAATCAGGGAGTTTTAGATTTGCTGCACGGACGTTTGAGACGACGCTTGAGCTGGACTCTCTCCTCTTCCCTGCGTCGTGCTGAAAAGTAGCTTAATACCCCTTTCATATTGGCCAAAGACACAACACGTCCTCCGGAGGATGTGTCGTGTTCATCCCAGACCACAGTAAATATGAAAGCTCGACTCAGCGTGAACACAGCACGAACAGTGGATGAACACGGTGTGAAGTTCATGCTAGATGCTGCCAATATGAATGGACACGGCATACAACCGGAATTGGAAATCTCAGATAAACACAACTGCGAGTGCACGCTAGTATGTATACAGTACACGTGTGTGCTTTGTCAACGTACAATGATCGTTTATTTATCGCATATTATATGCCATGACAAATAGTTCGCCGACTTGTACAGATATCAAATTTGTAAAAACAACAAATGATTAAATAGTACAACTTGAAAATAAAATATGTGTTGACTACAAAATAATATAGTTTATGTTTTATTTATGTCTAAACAATGTTTACACTCATTTCACATGTAAAATTGCAAGGCAATTAGGTGCGTCTGCTAAGAATTGGGTCAGTCTGCGCTGGTAATTAATATGATTACTGACGACTGCCATCGGTGGCTATACATACACTGTACTGATTGCTATCAACTGTTACATGTATGTATTGTTGTAATGCATTTGGAAAAATTCATGGATTCGGCATATTGGTGGACTGCCGTCTGTTGCTTTCATGAAAATTTAAATAGTATTTCAGAACAAGATCATCAATCCATAAACTAATCCATGATTAGTTATTTTACATCTTCCATGGACTGGTAATGCATAGTGTGGTACTGCTGTCTGTGTGTAACACTGAGATCACTGGGGTGTAGGGTGTGTGATGCTGTGCTGTTGAGCTCATTGCTGGAAAAAAAAAAAAAACTTCCATAAAGCACTAAAAATCACTTTCACACATTTAATTGGTAAGCCAGGGTACAGCCCTGAAAACAAAAATGAATAATGCAGCAAAGTGGCAGATTTCTGTTTGGTACTCAAGGTACCAAAAACCACATCAAATTCAGAATTCCATTTATGCAAAGATGCGAGGTATTCAAGAGTTTAAGACCCATGCTCATGAAATTGGACGTGACATCTTTCAAAAGTACCTCCCCACCTCCCCCCCCCCCCCCCCCCCCATTCAGAAGATCTAAACTCTCCCTCATACAAACTGGCAAAAATATGAAGAAAAAAAAATTCCCTCAAAACATAATACAGGGCACTCCCATTATCAAACCACAATTATAGCAAATTCTTGCTTCAATGAAGTAAAAACTCCAGACCAAATATGTATACCTATCTCCTTATACACTTCACTGTTTGGCTATAATGAAATTTCGATATAACAAATGCGAACTTCATTGTAACAGGAGTCGACTGTATGTCATGACAAGTGAGCATACAACCATTATAGTTAGATGATGAGAAAGTATTGATGGTGGAATTTAAGTAACTATCAGACAGCAATAGAAGTGGTGATGGAGCGAGATAATGCAGTTTATTCCCTACAGGAAGAATCTATCCAAAGAGCAGTTGTAATGAAGGGGAAACATTCACTATCAAAGAAGCTTCCCAGTGAATTCTGGACAAAGGCAGAAAATCTTACAGAAGACAAATTATGGTCATCCTCATGCCTGTAATGTGTACCATAATAAAAACAGTCAATTTAGGTCATGCTGTAACACCTCCAACATAATGCTCTTTGACGTAAGTTTTTGAAAGCACAGCATTTGCAATCTCCTGACGCTTCAAACTAATGCCATATTACTGAGACACACAAAAAAAAAATGCACATCAACTTATAACTCCTTGTGAAAAGACTTGGCATTATTACCAGAGCCAGTTTTTCAAAGTTTGTGCCTTTCCGTTGATTTCTGATTCATGAAACCTGGCTGTCCCCATTCTTCTGTCCCTTCATTTTTCATTGTCATTTTGCATTGTGGAACACTAGGGGAAAAATTAACCATTAGAATTATACACATTGATGAAATATTTCATATACCAAAATACATAATCCACACACACAAAAAAAATATATAAATGATAATCATAATAGCACCATGGAGCTACTAACAGAGAGGGGAGTTAGTAGCTCCATGATAGCACCCATCATTTATGGGTCAATGGAGCCTTTTCCCAGTCTAGTTCTTCTCTCTGGAACCCATTGCCTGTAAAACCGAGAATGGAGACCTAATTCCCTCTTTTCAAGAAAGAACTTGAAACCTTTTTGTCCCAGTGACTTTTTAGTTTTCTTTCAATTGCAGCTCTTTCCTAATAAAGCAGCGTGAAAAAGAGGTCTCATCTTTTGCTGCCAAAAGTGTCACTGTGTGATAGACACGGCATATCAGAAGACTCCACCATATCATTTTTTTAATAAACTTGTCAATATTCCTACGACACTGACAGAGCTGAAGAAGCACCTTCATTCAGTAACTGCAAAATACATGGGCAGTGACGCTAGCCATGGCAAAGCATTCATACAAAAATATATTCTGAGACTTTCTTTACACCATCATTGCATCTTTCAGGGTTTGGGTTTAGGCTATATTACAAAGTGTACCCTGCCATCCTCAGCATTGATGAGAAAGATGTGAATGTTGCACACTGTCCTGACATCATTAGTCCATGGGCCAGGCCAGATATTGGTACCACCTGAGGTGGCAAAACCTTTTTGGTGTCATTTTGTTTGTCGGGCATAGATATGCTTATCAAGCTATGATAGCATTTCCAAATGAGTAGCTTAGTCATAATAAATGAATTTTTAACCAATTTGGTCTTGTTTTTATATCCCTATACTTCTGAATCAAGACTAACCGCTATACAAAGAAGAGCACTGTTTTCTGTACGTTCACAGGTGTTCTGTTGTTAACGCGGTGCGCTTAGTCTTTATTCAAGGCAGCGAAGGGAATATCCAAAGGTTATGATGTCCACAGCGCTTAGTCTTTATTCAAGACGGCAAAGGGAATATCCAAAACTTATGATACAGTGTATATCCCTTTATCTAAAAACAACAACAACAACAACAAAGCAATTCCTCATGAATTTTACCATATTTTTCAATTATTTATCATTTTTTGGTGAAAACGCTATGGTGAAAATGCTAACACCACGCCAATGTCGCTTTATTTCCATCCAACAATGACAGATAATGCAAAAACAATGTACCGGTACACAACAATACATTATAATAAATAATATTGTAAATGAACAGAGTGATTTTTGTTTAAAACTGATGTATTTATTTAGCGGGTGGTATAAAAATAGTATAGATAATCCCTTTTATTAGGAACTTTAGATATGATAACGGTACATTGTTCTAGATAAAGACTAAGCGCACCGCGTGACAGCTGTGGACATCATAACCCTTTGGACATTCCCTTCGCTGCCTTGAATAAAGATTAAGAGCACCGCATTTACAACAGAACACCTGTGGACATACAGAAGACAGTGCTCTTCTTTGTATAGCGGTTAGTTTCGATTCAGAAGTATAGGGATATAAAAACGAGACTAAATTGGTTAAAAATTCATTTATTATGACTAAGCTACTCATTTGGAAATGCTATCTTAGCTTGATAAGCATATCTATGCCCGACAAACAAAATGACACCAAAAAGGTTTTGCCACCTCAGGTGGTACCAATAACCCACATTTCGGGTCTTGGCCCATGGACTACATCTACAGGAATACTGATTCCACGTAGTATGTGTGCATCAGGACAGAAAAGGAGAGCTGCTTTAATTTTTCATCTTATTTATTTTAAATGTTTTGGCAAGAATAGTGACCTTATAAACAACAAATGCACCTCATCTTTGCAGGTGCTGCTCTATTTCTCCACTACCATCAAATACCAGATGACTTTTCAATAATTCATAATCTCTTCTTCTTGCCTTCTTTTTTCTCAGGGATAACATTGAGGTTTTTTGAAAAAAATGGAAATCAAAATTTTCAGGTGATTTTAATACATGGAAAAAGCAAAATGTGTATTGACTAGAGAAAAAAAAAATGAAATCAGATTTAAATCTACAAACCATCATGCCTGTTTTCTTTTCTGTCAGTGATCAAAAAGAAAACATCATGACAGGTATTCTGAACAATAATAATAATAATAATAATAATAATAATAATAATAATAATAATAACAATAAACAACGCCAAAGCAGCTGCGACAGCACTTGGACGATGTTGGTGTGCCAGATCGAGTGCAAACGCTCCAAAAAGCAGCATTGCTGGGAACGGCACGAATCCTGAGAAAAGTACTGGAAGTCTAAGGTTCCAGGATGGAACTTGACGTGATATCAATCTCCAAGAGATATCTTGTGAAGATAGAGATACCAATGATACTCTATTTCTCTATTGTTCGAATGAACAAATTATTAATTAATATATCAAAAACTAATTTTATGATTTTTACAAAGAAAAAAATTAACATTGATACTGTATCTATTAATATGTGTGGTTCTCAAATCATGCAAGTTTCCTCACTGAAATTTCTTGGAGTTTTTGTAGACAATAAGTTGAATTGGTCAAATCATATTGATTATATTTGTAATAAATTATCAAAAAATATTGGTGTAATGTACAAACTTAGTTTTCTCCCAAATTCTGTTTTGAAATCAATTTATAGTGCTATAATTTTACCTTATTTGTATTATGGAATAATTGTTTGGGGTAATGCTCATGAATGTCATATTCAAAGACTATTACTACTTCAAAAACGTGCAATACGAATCATTGCCCATGCCTCTTATCTTGCCCATACCCCACCACTCTTTTTATCCCTGAAAATATTGCAATTGAAAGATATGTATAAATACCAAGTGGGGATTTTTATGTATTTATGTAAGAACTTTATATTACCAAAAACTCTTTTGGACTTTTTCAAATACAATAATCAAATTCATAATTACAATACGCGAACCGCGAGTGATTTTCACCTACCTCTATCTCGTACATCTTTTTATCAACGATCTATTCTTTACAGTGGTCCTATTCTGTGGAATTCTCTCCCCTTTGAAATACGCAATACTAACTCATTGAATATATTTAAGTCTGGTTATAAAAAAATTCTCTTCAATAATTACAACCAAATTCATTTAAGTTAGAGTATCAGTTTTTACCCTTTATGTTTTGAGACATCAGGTGTTTGTTATTGTCTTTGTGTGTTGATTGTTATGTCTTAGTCTTGTCTTGTTCTTATGTTTTACTTGCTTCGAACACATTGGTAACAGAAATTTAATGAGTGTTTTTAGGTCAGCCGAAAATAAGGGACATTTCCTTTCTGGCTGCTGCCTACCATAGCAATTCCTTTTACACTGTTTAACTGATATTTTGTAATTGTATTCTAATGTTGTTGTATGTGTTTGTTTGTTTGTTTTTATACCTTCTTTGCATGGTGAAATAAAGAAACTTGAAACTTGAATACTGATAATAACAATAGTAGTAGTAGTAGTAGTAGTAATAATAATAATAAATAATAATAACAACAATAGTAATAATAAGGCCCTTTTGTGGGATACAAAGAAGGTGATCTGTTTACCTTGTCTGTTAATCATTTTATTTATTTTTATCTTCTTTTTTATTTATTTATTTATTTCTTTTTTCTTTTCTTTTCTTTTTTTTTTTTGGGGGGGGGGGGGGTTACCTGGCTAGCTTCAGCACTATAGCCATCAGAAGGAAACATCAAACAAGACAAAGAGATAAGAACATTGTGAATATTTAAAGTAGCTGGCCGGAATGATCATTGCAGTCAGTATACATCTGAAGTAAATAAGCTAGATAACGTGGTAAAGAATAGGAATGCTGCTGTCAAATGGGTAGATCTACGCCTAATATATCATTGCACCAAATCTACCTAAAGTTGTAATACCGACACACACTGCTTCTTGTTTTATGATGCTTCCAGCGGAACAACTACTTTTCGCCGCACTACTCTTTAAGTTTCACAGAAGGATAAACCATTTTTGAAGGACTGAAGTACAAAAGCAACATTTCACCTTTAATACATAAAGGAAACTACCTACAGAGTTGAATTTAGCACAAAGGCAGCTTTCCTGCAGTATTTGCATATATCCCAAAATAGTACACTCAGTCTCAGAGTACATAATTTTGTCTTCTGGACATCACAGTGAAGTCAAGTTGCTAATTCAAAGCATCATTGCACAAGAAGAACCTATAACAAGCAATATATAGTCAGAGCTTCACACATTGTTACACAATGTAAAATAATCTATATTGTATATACTGTTACATGACATGGTGCACATCCATTTTGGCTAACACTTGCCATACATTTTGACAGACTTTGCAGAAACTTACATATGTGGTATAGTGTCGAAATGTGTACTAAGACATCCACATATCCCGATTAGACATATTACATATGACTTTCTGTGGGCATTACAATTCATTTTATTCACTTTGTCTACTGACCATAAGCTACGGGCATGAGGAGTATGGCTAACTCAATTCAACTACCCACATGTATTTACAGAATCAAAAAGCTGATAGTAAACCTTCCTAAACATATCGGTACACTTGTAACCTCTATGATTGCCCACTCTTTGTACCTAGCACCATGGTTTAATAATGCTCTGTCAAAAGCACATGAGAATCACATTTTTTGCTCTTGCACACGATTTGTTTAACTTGGTTCATGGACATAATTATTATTCATCATCATTTCACGTTTCACTTACACATGACTAAGATAGCATAGTTTGGAAAGGAATTAACGTAAAACCAGACATTTTGCAAGCATGAAACTTTAGCGAATTTCATGAGGAGCCAAGATTTGCAACAGTAAAATGCATGCAAATGTTTTTTTTTCTATGATACGAAATATAGCCGTAATTTATTCATGGTTGGCAATTTGCGAGAGTTTCATGCCAAGAAAAAGGCTGTCGGCTCCAATTCGTCACAAAAGTTTCATGCTGCGAATGTTTCTTGTTTTGTGGTATTAGTAAACCCTTATTTTCCAGTCTTCAACATTTTGAGCATGACACTGGTTATATGCGAAATCTGTCACACCATCTCATAAGTGCAACATACTACCTTTCCTCAAATAGGCATCAACAACAGATACAGTAGGTGTCATCAATTTAAGTCCGTAATACATGCTTATAATGACAAGCAGTAGAACATTTGACAGAGACGATAACTTTCAAAAATTCTTGATAGCCTTGTTGGATTTTAAAAAAAGGAGAAGAAAGAATAGGAGGAGAAATTGGATGGGTGTCACGTCACTGTTTCTTGGTAGCCTTCTTGCATGTCTTCTCGCAGAGCAGTCCTTTCATCTGCCTGGTTAGACTGAGCAACAACATCAGGCAATGCTGGCGCTGTTCCGTCACCATGGGCGCTAGGGAAAATCAAGGCAGCATCGTCGTAGGACGGCGGTGGCGAGAGTGGAATCGGGATTGTTTCCCTGTGCACCTCAGCCTCTCCCTCGGACTCCGAGCGTGGCACCGTCACGACCCTGAGAGTGTTCTCTGCGGCGGAAAATGTGCAGGAGTACGATGGGGGCGGGGAGGTGGGGGGCGGGGACTGCGGAGGTATGGCAGCAGCATCCGGCTCGTCGTTGACCTGTGTGTACTCGTCAGGGTGGCTGAGGACGTCGATGTAAGAGGGAGGGACGCTGGTGGCTGACCAGGCACAGGCCGTCTCCTGCTGCTCCACAGGGATGTAAGTGTTGGCCACCTCCCGATTGTTGTTTTCCAGGCCGGAGCTGCCCCGCATGCGGCGCATGATGCAGGCGCAGAACATACAGCCCACGCACATGACTACCAGAAGGCCGATGAGGATGCCAGCTGACCCAATGCCCATGCTCAGAGGTGGTGAAGGATGATCTAAGGATTAAGCACACAGGATCATATATTTTATTTATGCAATACTCCCAATTCATTCTACTGTCAAACCTCTACTGCATTAAAGGAACAGTACAAACCATATGAGTCACCAGTTGTTGAAGGTATTTCTTGGAAATGGAATTACTTTTTCCATGCCATCTGCACAGAATGTTTCCATCAGGTAGCCTGCTCTAGGCTTAAGCTTTGCCAAGCAAGATAACAGCCTGCACACACTTTTTCAGCATGGCTCCTGTGTGTCAATTGCCAGCAATGCATAAAAACCCCAATAAATTTCCACTTTGTTGTTTTGGTTTCACAGAAAAAAAAGCAAATCTTTACAAAAAAATAAAGAAAGAAGACATATGAAGTCGAGGGCTTATCTCCTAATCCTTACCATAAATATTCTGACCTGTTTTAATACAGAAATAGGGCAAAATGTATTTCCTGTCTACAGTGACCACTGGTCAATTAAGATCACTTGCAAGGAACGGAAGACCTTTGTCCCAATTACGTGACTGTCCTGATGAAAACATATCGAACATTAAGCCTTCAATATGTGTCAGTCAAAAGCTTAACCCTAAAAAGACTGGGCTATTTTGGTAGCTCGAAAGACTGGGGGGGGGGGGGGGGGGGGGGGCCTAAAGGGCCCCCCCCTTAAGATCTCGGCCGTGGATCGCGCGATCACCGCGGAAATTTGCACAATGGTAGTGTGCGATGTAATCTACAAGATCGTATATTTAGATTTTCCAAAATAGTCTTCTTTTATTTTATTTTGATTAATTATGCTAATTTATGCAAGAAATCAGACTTTTTGATCTAAATCAGTAAATAAAGCTCCAAAAGTGTTCATTTTTGGTCTAGATATTCTTTGTGGCATTCTTAGCAAATGCACTTGAAAAAAAAAATCGGTATCAAAATTAATTTCTTATTTATTTTATTGTTTTATGAATTTCTTATGTATTTCTTTGTTTTTACGACGTTTTATTTTTTGTTGTTTTTTTCAGCAAAATTTGTGGCAGACCCTTTTTGAAGCATAATACTACTAAAACAAATTGATTTTAGCCATTGAGAGTAAAAATAAGCATATTTATATGAACCATGTGATAAAACTCAATTTGTATTGACTTTGTACACAAAATCACATTTTTGAGCCATTTTCGGTCTCACGTGCATGTACAAAAAGTTATGGAACTTCAGAACCGTACCCCCGGGCGTCACAAATTTGGTGTCAAAATGTGCGGGAAACTCGAAAGAAAAAAGTCATAGAGCATCGCGGCGAGAGCATTGCGTGTTGCTGAGTAATCACGCGAAATGTCGAGGGGGGGCCTTTTAGGCCCCCCCCCCAGTCTTTTTAGGGTTAAAATATGGGCCTCTACATGGCATTGTCACTTCCGCATACTTGAACATCACAAAACAAGCTCAGAGGACATAAAATGTATTGCTACTTTGAATCAGTTTGAGAGCAAATATTCATTTGATTAACCTGTAACAGGGGTTCACACGCACACATGTAGCAAACACGAATAAAAATAAACAAACACAGCAAATTTCAAAGACCCTATAAAAAAAAAAAAAACAAGAGACCCAGGGGTCTTGCGCTCACCTGAGTATCGCAAGTTCACCTTTCACACAGTCACTAATCTTAATTATTCACAGCTCTACCAAAATTTGCCCTGGAGGCATTCTCAAGTAGAAGATGAAAATGTACAATAAGGGCCCATTCTTTTTAAGATTCCTACATTTTGGAGGATTGAGGGCCCCTGGGGCCCCCTGGCTGGGGCATGGTGCCCATTTTAATAAATTTAGATCCTAACCCCCTAAGGATACTACCTGCCAAGTTTGGTGAAACTCCATCATTACGTTTTCAAGAAGATGAAAATCTACAATTTAGGCCCTCATTTGGACCTCCCCCCTGCCCCCAAGAGGGGCACCCCTGGATCTGCTATGAACAAACTTGAAACTACAATCATTTAATGTACTAACTCATAGTATTATCTTAGCTCTATCACTTCTGACTCTAGAGAAGGTAGGTTTGGGTCCCTTGGGGCCCTCCAGGTGGGGCATGGTGCCCATTTTAACAAATTGAGATCCTCACTCCCTAGGGATGCTACCTGCCAAGTTTGGTGAAAATCAGTCATGGGATTCTCAAGAAAAAGATGAAAATGTACAATTTAGGCCTCATTAGGACCCCTCCCCACTACTCTCGCTGGGTCCCAAGGGGGCACCCCTGATAAAGCCATGAACAAACTTGAAACTACAGTCATCAATGTACTAACTCATAGTATTATCTTAGCTCTATCACTTCTGGTTCTAGAGAGAAGATTTTTAAAGATTCCTTAATTTGGGGGTATGTGGACCCCCCTGGGGCCCCCTGGGTGGGGCATGGTGCCCATTTTAACAAATTGAGATCCTAACCCCCTAAGGATACTACCTGCCAAGTTTGGTAAAAATTGGTCATGGGGTTCTCAAGAAGAAGATGAAAATGTACAATTTAGGCCCCATTAGGACCCCTCCCCACCCCCTCCCCTGGGTCCCAAGGGGGGCATCCCTGATTCCGCCATGAACAAACTTGAAACTACAGTCATCAATGTACTAACTCATAGTATTAACTTTCTAGTAATAGCTCTATCACTTCTGGTTCTAGAGAAGAAGATTTCTAAAGATTCCTTAATTTTGGGGGTTTGGGCCCCCCTGGGGGCCCCCTGTGTGGGGCATGGTGCCCATTTTAACAAACTGAGATCATAACCCCCAAGGAATGCTACCTGCCAAGTTTGGTGAAAATCAGTCTTGGGGTTTTCAAGAAGAAGATGAAAATGTAAAAAAGTTTACGCACAACGGATGCCGGACGCCGTACGAAGAACGATGGCAATAGCTCACTTGAGCCTTGGGCTCAGGTGAGCTAAAAAGATTATCTTTACCAGACCAATAAGCCTGCCTTTTGTTCAGTGGCCTCTTCTTAGCTGTATGGTTGGTAACACGATTGACCCTCACTAGAGAGAGTTTGTATCTTTCATTCACTCTGCTGTGTGGACTCACTTACCAGACGCTGGCACGTACGAAATCAGGTAGTGGAATTCCCCTTTTTCCATTGTAAGAGATCACAAAACTTGGCATGCATATCTGTATATGCAACAGAAATGAGTGAAGTTCACCAATTTCATGATTTATTCCTCTTATACACCATTTTGTGTGCTTTTATCGCGTAAAATGGCCTTTGAACTCTCCTACAAGACACACCAGTCACGTTCAAACAACTGACCTTGTTTGTGCGCAGATACATGTAGATCACACAGCCCCCACAGCAGAGTGAATGGAAGATGTCTGTCTGTTGTGAGGGGCCGCCCGGATTACAGACTATACAATTAACAAGAGGCAGATTTCCAAAAGAGAGGCAGATCTATCAGTCTAGTCTTCACCCAGTCCCTTAACCCTTTATGTGCCATGGTGGAAACCCCCTGTGTGCCACGTTATTCTGAGACAAGAAGGTAGTCATGCTTTGAGGGAGAATTATGTTTTTCCAGTTTGTATAACTTCTACAAGTTTCTGTTAGGATGGGCATAATAGTAGGCAAAGTTAAAGAGGAATGCAAAGCTTTGTTTCGATATATTAAATTGTATGACAATCTATTTTCAATTTTTCTTTTGAATGACCAGTTGTTACATTACTGTAAAGGCATGGCTTTTGCACATAAAACCGTGAAAGAAACTTAGAAGAGCAAATCTAGTTGGGAGCATCGCTTGATAGTCGATCACCACATAGAATGCAAGCCGTATATGAGAGGAACAAAAGCACGAGAAACGCTTTCATTGTGCCGCGGGATTAGCAGTCATTAGCTGTTTATCGATCGGTCTTGGCGGCTCTGTTTGTTGAGCAGAATATGCGAAGTTGGCACGCCGTCGACTGAGTCGGACGTGCGAACGTGGCACATAAAGAATTAAACTGACGGTATAGTTTTCAGGTTTCCAACTCTTTTGTGAGATAATGAGGAAGCCTCTTATGAAATATTTTTTTGTTTTTATTTGTACTATTCAATGTTTTACTAGCATTAAAAAATCATAAGGTAGAATGTGATCTTCGCTTTCATTTGCATTTCTATTCTCTAGGAATGTGGTGAAAGGGTGTGTACAGTTCTGGTTGAGGTGAGGATTTAGCTTTTAACGTTTTGCGAGATATTCAGAAACCACTCAATGAAATGTCAAAGAGAATGCAATTCTATGGGGTATCAAAAGTTTATTTGATGAAAATCGGTTTTGAAATGGCTGAGATATCCAAAAACAAGGTGAAACAAAGAGATCCTAATAAAAAGGCGTGGCCTGTCGCCTTTTATTATTATCACTTTTTTTGATGTCTCAGCCATTTGAAAATCGGAACCAATTTTCATCAAATAAATGTTGAATCATTCTTAAAATTACATGCTCTTTCATATTTCGTAAGAGGTATTCTCATTATCTCACTTAGGAATGTTCAAAACATGAATCCCCAATCTCAACCAGTACTGTACAGTCCCTTTGACCAATGCCTAATCCCATTGAACTCTTTATGTGCTTTTGAGTGCAGATTGACGCATAAAACCCTATAGCAGCGTACACATTGTCCATCGTCCATGGTGTAGAAAGAGTTGAGCAGTCAAAATAAAAACAAAAATAAAAATCAACCAAAAAAAAAGAAAGAACAAAAACATGTTTTGGGAATATGACAAAGATTTTATCCCATATCCCCTTTAATACAGTGGTTTCCAAGGTCATGTTTACACTGTGGCAACAGTCTGTTACTCCAGTAAACCATGAATATTGTAGGTGCCAATATCTGGCTACAAAACAATAAAATACATTCACACATCCTCACAAAATCAAGTGAAGTGGTTGCTTGTGTACAACTGGCTAAGACCATGGACATCTCAGAAAAAACTGGGTTTACCTGCAGGGTATGTGGGATACGGCATGGAATCTGGATATGGATTTGTGTCGATTGGTATGGGATCATCTGAGCATGTGACCGCGGCATCTTCGTGGTGACCGCAATTGTGGAGACCGACCCCGCTGTGCGCGCACATCGCCAGATTGGGCTCCGTACCGGAACATTTCAAGTCGTCGAGCAAAATCTCGCCGTAGCCAATGCCAAAGTGGGCGCTAGGGTGGACTTCGGCCACATAGGGGTAACCCAGCATGTGGCACACCACCAAGCCGTCGTTGATGTCGAAGTAGTCATCACAGATGGTCCCCTGACGACCGTCAATATAGACAATGATGGTGCCGGACTGTGGAGCAGAGCTTCCAACCAGCTCAACACGCCACTCTGAGTTGTCAGAAATTAAAACATAAAAGATATCCATAATGCAAAAACTGACAAGACAAAAGGACATATGGTTACACCAATGTAAGACCCCACAAACGAAGAGGATATACGCTGTATATACCAATGAAGAAAACACAAAACATAAGGATATAAACCAATGAAAGAACATGCAAAAAGGCCACATCAAATCATAAGCATTACATGGCAAATACAGAAGATTATTTTAAATTGATACAAACACTTAGATTCAAGACTTCATTCTGCAATTCTCCTAAGTTTAAAATATGTGATATTCAGTGCGAATATCTGATATGAATGAATAATCTTTTCAAAAGTAAACTAAGACAATACCAAGAAAATTTATAAATTTGTAGCCTTCTTAAAAAGGTCAGCACAGCCACTTTTGAAGTGTTCCTTTACAATTACAATCAATAAAATGCTAAATATGTCATCCACTGACTGTATGAGAGCCAGTCAACTCCAATGATACACATAAGTAGAGTAACTTTCTTTCCACAGATATATGTTTGCATACATGTAAACTGAGCAGTGTTGCCTGTAGACGAGTATCTGAGTCAAATTGCTGCTGTAGGCTGAATGGAAACTACCTATTAATGCATGCTTACATAACAATATCAGGACATGATGTCACACGAACAATTTAAAGCATACCTATAGACGTTCAGACCGGAGGTTAATTTGTTTAATACTTTAACTTGTCTCGTGTCAGAAATTACATTTCCCGCTTGGTGCAGCATCTTTTATATTCATGACATCCAGTGTTTAAGTATTTCATCAGGTCAAATGCAATCTTCTCTTTCATTTAAATCCTATTTTGGTCATACTCTGTGCTGTATATGTCAGTTGCAGGTTTATCAACAGCCTCTTCAACTAACTTTTATCTTAATAGCAAGACATTTTAGAGGTCTACAGCTCCTGTTTCTCTCACAAATTGGCAAGTTTTTTTTTTTTAAATGTCATGCATTTTCAAAGGAGTGAACCAGTTCCATCTAATCTTTCTCCAATGTTTGATGCACAGTAAAATTAAATTTTGCAGCAAAATTTAATAACCCAAAAGGCCTGCTGCATAAAATTTTTAACCTGAGAAAACATGGCTTTTTAAAAACTTTTTAAGATTTTTTTCCTGTTTTTAAGCCAATGGCAGAGTATTACTTGCCCAAGTGCCAGTTCTTATCAGAGTATATTTTAGGTAAAAAGGTTTTTGCAACAGGCTACAGGACTTTAAAGGGCTGGCAAAGTATTGGATGAGGTGAGGATTCAGCTTTCAATCTCATGCGAGATGTTAGAAACCACCACTTCATGAGATGTTAAAGAGTATACAGTTTAAAGAGGAATTCAAAGTTTACGTGATGAAAATCGTATGAAATTAATGCTGAGATATCAAAAAAACATGGTAAAACGAAGCAATCACATAAACTTTCATAAAATAAAATTCCTCGTAAAAATATTTTCTCTTTCATATTTCAGAAGAGGTTTCTCATTATCTCAAAAAATTACCACCAAAAGAACTTGGAAACCTGAAGCCTCATCTCAACCAAAACTACGCCATCCCCTTTAATAATGGTGTATCGATAGCAAACCTGTGCTGGGGGGCTCAGTGAGTCCTGTCTGCATGCATCTCACACCCGCGTCCTCACTGTGCTGGCAGTTGTGCTCTCTGGGCGTCCTGTGATTGCACTGGAGGATACTCTCCTCAGTACCTGTGCAGGTGACATCGTCCAGCATGATGGGATCGGGGCCCCGCCCGAAGTACGCATTCCCGATGGCGGAGCCGTGGAGTCCCAAGCCCAGCTGCTGGCATGCCACTTTGGCAGCGGCCTTGTTCCAGTTGTCGTCACAGATGGTTCCCCATTCGTACCCGATGTAGATCTCCACACGCCCCTCGCTGGGTGTTTGGCCATTCATGAGTCGCAGTGAACCTGTAGTCACCAGGAGAATGTTGAGCAGAATGAGTGAGTGCTCCTCAGTTTCCATACTGCCCAGGTGACAGCTTTCCTGTTCCTAGTTGTTGTTTTTATCTATCTCAATAGATACTGTAAATGTGAAAATTTTTGTGCAAGTAATATTTCGTGCTCCGCCAGGTAAGATGAATTTCACAGATGGTCAGAATAAGGAAGTGAGTATTCTAAACAGTTTACTGCTGCCATGCCAGTCAACAGCTTTGGCAGCACACACTACGACAGAAGGTAACCACTTCACATTGCCTCGACAAGTTTGCTCACATAACAAGACAAGTGAACATGAAGAAGACTACTGGTACAAATAGTATACCCTACAAAATGAAAAAAATATTACATGCATATGAATAAGAAGTAAAAAACAAATGTTCACACTGTGAAATCTTCCACTTTTACAGTACACAATCAAGTTGTCTGAATCCATGCAGGAGATTTATGGCCTCTTTCAGTAATTAGAGAGATTAAGATGACAAGAAAAATCTGCACATAGGCAGAGCTCAAAACTATGTCACAGACATTTTTGCAAGATACTGTTTTGTGATTAACACCCAGGTTATCACAGTACAGTGCCTGTCTAATTAAAATATTTTGGTGTGTTGTTAGATTTTGAACCCAACAGTGATGCACAAAATTTGCGAAAACAACAGCTCTGATAATACTTTAAACAATCTAGGCTCATAGTTGAAGAAATTAAACCCTCGCAAAAATACAAGCTTTTACAGTACTTCAAACGATCCCAGCTCACAGCAAAACAAATAAATAAATAAATAATTAAATGAATAAGTACATTACAAATTGCAATGTGACAAACACAGAAAACCTGACACAAGAAAAGAGCATTACGTTAGCGGTAATATTGCAAGCACATGACCAGCTAACTTCTCTAGTCTTTGTCCATGAGATACAAAGTACTGCCTTCCTTCACGACAAGTTTCTGAGGAAAACCCTGCCCTGTCCCTCACCTTCTTTTGGTGTTGGTTCCATCGAGCATATGATATATAAGACGCGTTGCTGGGAAAGTCTCTCCGGCTCGCTGCTGGCAACGTGTTGGCACTCCTCGAGGCTGCTCTCCGAGCCACGGCAACGGGAGACGTAGGGCGAAACCGGCACACTATCCACCACAACTACTTTGGCTGTGGCCACATTCAGCCAACCCAGCTGGCGACAGATCACGCCGAAGGAGGGCGATGACTCCAAGACACTCTCGGCTGGGTAGAAGTTCCACATGCTGTTGTAGAGCACTTGAAGGTGACCATCGTAGCTGAGCCTTATGCGCGAGCCTGTGTAACATTCATAATACGTAGACAATCAAGGGTCAACAATCATCAGTAGCAGCTGCATCCACTCTGTCAAAAGGCATTATTTTAGCACAAAAATTTAGATAGAGCTACATACAGGTGGACCCCCATTGGGAAAATGAGTGCGGTTTTGACCAGATGACATGAACACGACTGTCTCAATTATTGTTGCTTTTGCCTTGATAACCAAAAATGATAACCAAAAGGTAGTGATTATTTTTGAGTGAAAGCACTTGATAACTAGGTACTTCTACTTCTCCTCCTCCTTCTTTCTGCTGCTACTATTTGTGACAGCAATGATAATCATTGTAATGATGATAACTAGAAAACACTCATAGAGCGCAGACCTCCACCAAGCAGCTACTTTCCATCGATGATCTTGCTCTTCCATAGAGATCATTTATTTCCACCCATACGTATGCATGCTGAAAAATTGCCCAATTTCCAAGAATAGAAGCCTTTGTTGCGTCATAATCTCTTAGCTGCGCAGTGTGCCTCGCCCTAGCAGAAACTAGAGCACGCACTTTAGTATGCGTATGAAAACCTAAAAAATGCGCAGCTTGAACTCCCAAGCTCATCGACCCTACCTGTTGAAATATCGAAAATTCTTCATAAATCCATAAAAATTTCCAGATCACTGCCAAAATTTTATCATCTGTTCCTTGTATCATTCTCAAACTTTCCTGCAAGTTTTTCCCAAATCCGCGCTCAACTTTTTGAGTTATTTAGCACACAGACAAACAAACAAACATAACCTCCTCCCTTGGCGGAGGTAATAATACTGATTATAATACTAATAACTGTCATAATAGAATTAAGAAATGTCAAGTTCCACTCAATCCACACCAGCCTAGACAAAAAAAAAAAGGTATATATATATATATATATATATATATATATATATATAATGGTATTATTATCCGCGTGTTGGAATAAGAGCATGAAGACGATGAAGACAAACAAGTTGACATAATGCATTAGAATCCAACTTCATTTATTTGTAAACCAAATTTTCGACCCTTGCACGGATCTTCCTCAGGGTAACAGTGATATTTGTATTTGAAGCTCAGCACAGAAAAATAATAATAATAACAAAGAAACGCGCCTGGTTGTCAGCTTAGAGTTTGAGCTAGGTTAGCAACCAACACGCACGGTTGTTAGCTTAAAATTTGCGCTATCTTCATGAGTGCAAAATCCTTAAACTCAATTATGACGTAACAATGCATCATAAAATGCATAAGAAGTAAGACATAGACATTTTCAAATGCTGGTAAACGATCAGTTTGATTTGAAAATGTTTAATATTTTAAGCTAACAACCGTGCGTGTTGGTTGCTAACCTAGCTCAAACTCTAAGCTGACAACCAGGCGCGTTTCTTTGTTATTATTATTATTTTTCTGTGCTGAGCTTCAAATACAAATATCACTGTTACCCTGAGGAAGATCCGTGCAAGGGTCGAAAATTTGGTTTACAAATAAATGAAGTTGGATTCTAATGCATTATGTCAACTTGTTTGTCTTCATCGTCTCTCTCTCTCTCTCTCTCTCTCTCTCTATATATATATATACAATACTGCTATGCACAAACAAATCACCACAAGCAGTAATAATAGTCCAGATCTTTAAATGAGCAACAAGTACAGTTGGCAACAAGTTCACAAGATGTAACACTTTAAGGATTGTCAAATGCTAATGCTTTACCTCACAAGAGTGTGCACATGAAAACATCTTGTTGATGTCATACAAAAGATGCACAGGTCTGAGTTCATCAGTAGGAATTGTGTGCATAAGGAAACTACAGAGGCAAAGCCAAGTGGTCTGGCTTTAGGCTAAATTCCATAGTTACTAGTACCACAAAATTCATTCCCTCTTGACACATGGAAAGACATGTGCATCATCTGTTTTATCGAACAGGGGACAACTTTTTTTGCCAGATATCCATTTCTTGATCATGTAACCTGATGGTAACAAATGTACTGGGTGCATTTCCTTTTGGCTTAACATTGATGCAAACCACACATCCAGTATTTCCAGCCATGCATCCAGTAATCACTAGATGAATGGTAAATTTACTGAATGCATGGTTAGCTAACCAATAGGCATCTGCACAACCTCTTGCTTAGTGCACAAAGTCTTGCTACAAGTGTGCGATGACATGTTTAAAGCGGCTAAAGAAATAAGGCAACACGCAGCCACTAAACATCACCACACAGCTCTCGACCGATGAGCTCGCACGAGTTTCTCCACCCATTCTACAGGAGTGACTGTAAACAGTGTCAAAAACTGTAGACGTCATTGTGATTGGAGTTGTTATAAATGCAGTCAATATTGCTCAAAGAATGATGCCAGGATTACATACCAAATGGAACAGAAGGTTCTGTGCTGCAGCTTAGCCGAAGCCCCACACCAGAGCTTTGGCAGGCACGGGCTGGGTGGATCTTCACTTCACAATCGGCCAGGGAGTGCTCGTGGCCGAAGCAGTCGGCCGAGTAGAGAACATACTGGGTCTTTTGGGGGATGGCCGTGATCGCGGGGGGCTCCATCCAGCGCAGGGCGTATGTCAGACCCAGCTGCCGGCAGATCACATGAGCCACGCTGATATCTTGTGCGTTGGAACACACATCCACACGGCCGTAGGTGACATGTTCTACCTGAAGCCAGCCTGACGTGGTATTTCCATCCGACAATGACACTGTGCAGACACGATACAAAAGTGAGCAATTTTTTTTTTTTTTTTTTGCAAATTGAATCATACATCAGTTTCTTGAAATCCTACAGCAGATTCCTGACAAACAGAGTGAAATTATTACAGTATGTGTGGCAAGAACCAGACCATACCTCATCGTCTTGCTCTGCTTCATAAGCATTGAGCTTGTTCATGTCACTTTATACCTGGGTATTACAACTAGAAATGTCACTATGGTGACTGGTATGCCTCCACTGTCTCCAAATCTGCTTATTCTCTGAATGGGTCTACAAAGTGCCTTGCCAGTAATGATGCAAATTTTCATGACCATTCTTGGTGCTAATTTCAAAATATGGGAGAAAAATAGTGAAAATCTAAGCATTTTCACTTGACTTTTGACCCCATGGCCCAAATCTTTCCCAAGAGAATCATTGTCATATAATGCATATAACAAGTTTAGAGGATACATTCAGTTATTTCCAAAGAGTAATTTCAAAATTTAATAGTGTATTTTTAGCACTTTGATCTGATCTTTGATCCTTGACCATATGATTGAAAACTTCACAGAGAATCATTGTCAGACAATATGTACAAAGTGTCATGAAGATACCTTGAGTCATTTCTTAATTTTAGCATTAATTTTTAGCATTAACCTTTGACCCCATGGCCTAAAACTTTTCCAAACCAATCACTATCTGGTAATACATGCATACACTACGTTTCATGAAAATACCTTCAGGCATTACAGAGATAATGTATGTGTGAAATAATGACATTTTAGAACTTGACTTTGACCTTATGACATTTGACCTTGAGCATGTGCACCCATAAGTAGATGAGCGCAGCTTTGTCCACTTATGCATGAATATGCCAAGTTTCATTTGGATAATTCAAACAGTTCTTAACTTACATTGGCCACAAAGTCTATGATGGACAAGGGACATGTCTTGGGTGATACTTCATGGCAGATAGAAGCACAAAGAGCTGTAAATTGTTGTTTTGAAGGTTTTTCTTCGTTTTTGAATAAGACAGTATTTATTAGTAAAAGTAAAGTTGCGGAGAAGTCTTCGTGACCTCACAAATGATATTAGTCTCCATGACTTGGCTGTGACTATTGGAGATGTCTCTGCGACCAGCTAGAGACTGGTAAGAGTCTCAAAAAAAATTGAACATGTTTGATTCTCTCGTGGCTCCCGGAGACTTGGCTCCATTCCAGGAGAGACTCCAGTTGCCACCAGGTCGCCAACGAGTCTCCAGCTTAAATGAGGTACCCACTTAAACCGAAGTGTGGCATAGTTCCACAATGATTTACCTTGGATGATGGGGCGAGGTAGAGGCTTGTCGTTGCAGCCCATTGCTATGTAATGAGTCTTGGCCCCACGAACGATCTGTGTATCTGTGTGACTGACATGGCCGCAGTCTACCAGGCGAAACTCGTCCCCGGAGCAGTTCACCTGAGACATCTGCAGAGTGTCTGTGGCAAGTTTGACACTCTCATCCACACTCACCCTGCAGTGGTTAGACAAATCTCTATAAAGTAGGTCGTATATATATGTATATTATATATATATATATATATATATATATATATATATATATATATATATACACATATATATATGATATCCCTTTTGCATAATATCACAAAATTTGACTATTAAATGTCTCTTAATACTGTGTATGAAATCTTAAATACAGTATTACACCTCACAGTTTTGAAAAAGAAATTAAAAACTAACCCCATGTCACTTGAGAATATGCTCCTTTTTTAAATTGATAGTATCAAGAATAATACTTGTATTTTTTCTTTTTTTTTGGGGGGGGGGTAGGGGGGTCTGTCCAAATAAATGAATTGAAAGTCTATTGCATTGTTTCCCCCTTTATCATAAAGAAGTTTCCAGTTTTATTTTGAGCCAAGGTCTGAATTACCTACCTCTTCAATAAATTAGCTTATAATTTTCAGGTTTGCAAAAGGGACAAAGGAACTTTCAGCCCTACATATTATCTTCTGTAGAATTGAATATTGCCAATTTGGCATTCATGCCTTGAATTGCAGGCCCATGGAGATCTACACACCAAATCATCGGAGTGGTCATCAGTTAACAGCACAGGGGTAAGATTATTAGAAACCCAAAGCTTGCCCATATCTCAAGACACAGCGAGCATTCAATTTTAGTCTCTGGTTGGAGGCACGCAAACCTGGAAACATTAAATTGTACATTACTTGAATATGAGCCCATTCTGAAGCAAATAATTTTAACACAGCAATAGATATATAATGTACTCTTTGAAATGAATCCCACAAGGATTGGAACAATCATCCTCCAGCATTCCCACTGATTCCCACTGTTCAGTTACTAGCCTTCCTCTTTAAGATTTTGTTTAAGATGGAACATTTTAAATTTGGGGAAACAAAAAAAATATTGTAAACCTAAAAAGAAGTCAGAGGAGTTATTGTACAATCCCGGAAATTGTGATAACAAAATATGGGATGAATGGATGAATGGATGGAAAGACAGATGAACAAATAAACCAATAAATGAACAACCCAAAACAAATCATATCTCCAACATCCTTAGAGGCAGAAGCATACGGCTTTGAAATTATTTCAACATAACAAGTTTCATTTCATCTTAGGTTTGCAAAGGCAGCTCTTTCCCTTTCCACTCACCTGATATTACTGGACCCTTCATATCCCATCTGCATACAGGCCACTTTTGCCACCGTGCCACGATAGCTGTCTGTTGGGCCGAACACCCATCCCCACACACCATTCATGTAAACCTGGAGGAGGCCCTCATGGGTGACATTGAGTCCAACCAGTCTCAACTGGTATTCCCTGATCGCCGGTGCTGCGATTATGAGGCGAGGAAGTACACACAATATCTTCTTAAATTTCCAACTTTGCAAAGGATGCACATACATCTGTCTATTACACTGTAAATAAGGTAATATGGTACAAGAGCTCTATGACCATACACTCAGAAAGCATGGCATTACTGGGTGTTAGTTGAAATTGTGTCCTCACAATGTACAGTATAAACAGAAGTGGAATTTTTCAGTGTGGTTTTTTTTTTTATTATTTCCATTTCAAAAGACCAGAAGCAAGGGTCAAAATTAAAGCATGCAAATATTTTTTGCTCTTTATTATACAATTGTTTTTAAAACTATTTAGTGTTTTTTTTTTTTTTATTCTGCAGAAGTAAAAACATGAAAAATTCTGCATAAAGTATCCAGCTAAGTGCAAAAGATCACCATGCAAAAATTTCCACTTTTTAGTCAATTGTAACAATTGCTTGTATTAAAAAAATATTTTATTGCACGAAGAATCTCAGTCCAGGTCATTTGAATGGGATCAGGAGCATCACACAACTACAAGTGTACCTTAACAAAGACTGATAATACTTCTTTCATGCAAATTTTGTGGAGTAATTCTATCAATGATCAGATGGACTAATGTTATAGTTGCATTTCCACTGGACAGCAACAATAATACTATCTGACATTGAGCAAAGATGAAACATTGATTTCATTTTCACTTTCATTTTCATTTGATATCAAAGGCTGTGATGCCAATTTTGAGTGAACATACACACACAAAAACAAAACAATTTATATATCAAAAATTTACAGTTTAATGTGTTTATTTGAAAAGTTACATGTAAAATGTGTGTTATGTTGTATACCATGACCTACAACTGTATATAGGCTGCAGTTTATCATCGCAAAGGTGAAGTGTTCTCTGACAAGATCAGTGAATGCTCACAGATCACCAAGCAAGCCATGAATATTCAGCATGAATATCACTCATCATTTTCACTGCCACTACTGTATGACCAGTATAATCATTTCTCTGGAAGGGACTTCTAGCTGTCTAGACTGGCCTGCAAATAATGACCATGTGAATTGGTCTAAGGACACCTGAGGACATTTCATTGACCATTCCCTCTTGACAGGCAGGTCCGACGTAATTCTATGCCACAGTGCTGGCGGCCATCAAAGGGGGCATACGGGTATATAGAGATTAAATGTCATCTTGACGATCACCAGAGAAGACAGTCCCAGAAAATCACGCACTTTGCAATCTCTGTTGTTGTTGTTGTTGTTGTTTAAAGGACAAGTTCACCTTCATAAACATAAGGATTGAGAGAATGTAGCAATATTAGTAGAACACATCATTGAAAGTTTGAGGAAAATCGGACAATCCGTTCAGAAGTTATGAATTTTTGAAGTTTTTATGCAGTAACCACTGGATGAGAAGAAAAATTTCATCTTTTGAAAAAAGTACACATTCCCCCGACTCATTACCGACAAATGTTATGGGTAATATTAGAGGCAAGTCATGTGCTCTTTTATTATGCGAAAAAAGTGAAAATATGTTGAATTTTCTTTACATTTTCTTTATACTGTTGTATGCATATGACTCACAAGCTGCAGTAGTCTCCTCATCCAGCGATTCCAACACAAAAATTTTAAAAATTCATAACTTTTGCATCGACTCTCCAATTTTCCTCAAACTTCCACTGATGTGTTCTACTAATATTGTTGCATTCTCTCAATCCTTATGTTTATGAAGGTGAACTTGTCCTTTAACAATAAAACTGTTTGTTGACATGATCTAATTTTGTATCTTTCTGGCTCCAGTACTTGGAAACACAAGCTTTATTAAACCTGCACAAGGGAGGTTTGACCAGCTGGCTCTGTTTCTCAGAGATACTAACATTTATTTCTTCATCTATTCTCCAGTCCCTTTTTGTGTTGACGTCACAGTATTTATTGAATATGTATGCCTAATGTACAGCTCGAGATTGCAAAGGAGATAATGTTTCATGAAGTGAAGCCTTTAATCCCATTACTGGATAGCACACAACATGTGTATAACTCATACATGTAAGTACCCTATACCAGGATATTACAATGCCAAACTACAGTGATTTTTTTTTTACAAGGAAATTCCTATTAGTGTATATTCCTCTGATTAAAGCCCCTTAGCACTGCACTCTTTATTCACAAATGTTATGTAGTCACTTTAGATTGTAACAGCTTGGGTTTGCAAAGGAAACATTGTTCAGTGAAGTGACGCTTAGAATCTCATTACTGGATATACGTAGAGGTATGACTCACAAAGTACCCTACACAAGAAAATTACAATGCCAAACTACTGTGATATCGTAAGAGAAAATTAGTGTACATTCCGATGATTAAAAGTCAAAGGAGTAAATTCTCCGATGGCTTGTCAAAACATCTCATCAAAGTTGTCTCTCTCACCTCTCTCTGTTGTACCCAGGGTGGTCGATACACCTGCAGCAAGCATCGTTCTTGTCGAGACGTCACTCGCCACAGTCGTGGAATGCGGCGAGGACGGAGCGTCTACTGCTGCCGATGATGATGATGATGATGACGATGCAACTGTGGTCGTCAGCGTCACGGAGGCTGGTAAGGGTGTTGACTGGCCAGTGTTTAATGGCAGCCAGGCCAGGCAGAGCAGAAGCAAGGCCAGCATTCTTGGTTGCGCTGTGTGAGGACACTAGGGTGTGAATTCGGCCCGTTCAGGTACGACAGCACAGTCTCCCTCACCTAGACCTTTATGATTTAAAATGCATGCTGCTCAGGTCTGACCTACAGAAAGAAAACAGAAGCACAAACACTTTTCAAATATAATGAAGAAAAAAATCAGTAGAGTGTATTCACTCTATATCAATGGAAAAGAGAGTAGGAGAAAGAGGAAAAAGAACAGTTGATGATTTAGTGTTGAAGTTCATGATTTAGATTTATTACAATGTACAAACTCAGATACAGTAGAGTGGGACACTCACTTCATTGTATGCAAACTAGTAAAAGACCAGATAACAGTTACCAGTAAGTTTTCTCTCTCTTTCTTTAGGTGTGTTTTATTATTCAGTACATTCTGAATAATTTGCCATCATTATTGAATGCCAGCATTATTGAATCCATTATTATCTGAAGCACAAAAAAAAAAAAAAAAAAATCACGAGGAAAGACTGACGGGGAAACGATGTATTTTATATCAATAGCAAGTCACAAAATCTAGATTGTGAAAACAAGTTTGCAAAAAAAAAAACCAAACAAACAAACTTGAAGAATTGTGCTGGACAGCATTTTTATCTTACATCAGGGCAGAAGAACTATTCTACGATGACACCAGGTACATACACTGCGTAACATATGTGTGAAAAGTTACAGACTGCACATACTGTTAGCCTAGATATATTGACAGTTCAAACTGGCTTCAGCAAAGTAACAACTCAGCTTGGAACAAAATTAAATACCGGTAGTAAAGTATCGAATAGGTCCAACTCTAGCACATTTAAGCACAATATTTATCATAATCACATCATATTAGAGCATTTGTCATTCTTGAAATTCATTGTGTTTGCATTTGCAATTTTTGAACATTGCAATTCCATGATACATTGCCCAGGCCATATGCAGCACAGTGATATACTGTACAGTACATTTGTAACAGTGCATACAATGTAACAGTAACACTAAGTTGCACAAGCTATCATTCTTGGGGTAAATTCAATGCAAACTACTGATTAATTTTTCAGTGAAACAAATTCTTATATTCTATGACTTGTTACATAGATTTCCATTTCCGTTCTAACATTAAAAGAATAACTTTGAACACAATCCCTTATACACTATTAACAGTACTTTATAATTAAAACATACCCAGACTCAAAAGTCTTTTTACTTCAAAGGGATATGTACTTAGAATAGCTTGCATATTATTTCTCTCCTGCATTTGTGTGTGTGTGATGCAGGATATCTTATGTGAAAATCATAAAATGTTAAATTCAATGTACATCCTACATTCAGCAGTAAAGTGTGCGCTATGCCAGATTTCCGTCCGCCCTGAGCACACAGGGCTATTTCCCCTTCATGAGAATACCAAACTTCCCTTTCCACTCCATTACTAGAGTAGTTTGACTTTACCTTCTTCTGAAGTAAGTGCTGTGCTTCTGGAATCATACACATATTGTAATTTGTACCAAAGCTATATGAATTAACAGTTGTGGCAGTGTAACTAATATATTACAGTATACCAAGTCCAGGCTCTCCTGAACAACTTTCTACTGAAAGTTGTGCAACAAAACAACTGTTGAGTTTTATACATTCAATATATTTGCAATGCAATGTTACAACAAAGTTATGGTTAAATGCACAAAATAAGACATACAAAACTCAAACCAAACATATCAAACTGTAAATCAGAGCAGTGCAATCAAGACAGAAAACATCCGTTTAAAAATGTAGACCTCATTAGACTTTAAAAGAAAAATAAATTTTGAATAAATGCATGCCATATGTTCATAAATCTAAACATTCATGTCTACAAAAAAATGACATAATTTACAGTGTAGCTTACAATTGATCAATCTTAATACTCTAGTTATGACATACTGTATCACAAACTTATTAATAATTACATGTTCAGATCATATCTACCCACCTACTGGATTAGTTTATCTGGATGCGTCTTATATATTATATATTTTTTTTCACTCGAACTTTTGCTTTGCCTATAATGACTGGCACTTCCTGCTGCCTTTGTGCCTGCTCTGCATGCACGTACACATAAAAGTTGAGTGCTACCACTCTCTTGTACACAGTACCAGCAATGTCTATCATGTCTGGAGCCACATTTGCGTCACAAAATTCAGTCTTTATCTATTCAATGAAACCTTATGCAGAATAGATCCTCGTAACCTTTTGGCCGACGTGTGGATGGTAGTAGGCCATGGGGTGAAGCGGAAAAAGAGGCTTAGAAAATGGGTTTCGTTCCAGCAACACTGGCACTACTTTTTGAATGCGGAAATGTGATGTTTTGTACATCCTAAATATACAGTAAAAAGTTCTCCTCGAAATATCCTGCAGTTTTTGCGAAAATCCATATTTTATAAACTGCGACCAGCAGCCCAATACACATATCGTAATGGGCCTGCGGATTGTAGCATTTAGGATCATGACAGGCTAGTATTGCGGACAAACGTCAACCTTAAATCGAACAAAAATTTTTCAATTTGAAGACTTACAAGTAAGGTTGAAGTATTGACAACAGGGTTCGTGCAAGGTTTGGTTCTACAAATAGTCATTTTCTGTTCAAATTGATGACTTAATATGACTAGGTCGAGAGGAATCTGGGAGAGCTACGCTGAATTGACGGTCAGCGCAGGCGCACACATCACTGCGCACAAATTTCGAATCCATTGACTGGATATGATGTCTGTGTGCGCATGCGCTGGCCGTCAATTCAGTGTAGCTCTCCCAGTTTCCTCTCGACCGAGTCACATTTAGTCTTCAATTTGAACAGAAAGGAACTATTTGCAGAAGCAAACCTTGCACAAACTCTGTTATCAATACTTTAAATTTATCAATAAGTCTTCAAATTGAAGATTTCTTCCCGATTTTAAGTTGATATTTGTCCGCAATAAAATATCCGTCATGATCCTGTATGCTACAGTTCACAGCCCCATGACGCTATGCGTATGGGGCTGCTGGCCGCAGTTATGCGTATGGGGCTGCTAGCCGCTGTATAGTTCCCATAGTGTTTCTAAGCTGAAATACATATACACATTTTGTAAAGCACTGCTTTTAGCCATATAGTACCTAGAAAAAAAAAGTGAAGTTTTGGTTTAATAGTTGCATTATATCTCATGTTTCAGCTTTTCCTGATGTGTATCAGAGGTCAAGGCAAATGCCTTATATTCTGTTCAAAGACATGTTATTAATCACATGACTAATCATTCAAGGCAAAAAAATAAATAAATAAATAAATCAGAGCGTTTGTTTGTGTGTGTGTCCGCGTGCATGTGGGAGAATCTTATTGTACACACACACACACACACACCCTCACATGCACACACACATACGCACACACATAGTTATGAAGATACCCAAGTGTATTACAATATTATTCTACATGCCTTGGCCATTTATCACATCAGCATCATAAAAAAGATCATCATAAACATGAACACACACAATGATATAATACATGTATTGATCAGTGCATTACACATACACAGGTGCATAAAAACGCTGACATATTATATACACTCACACGCACACATACAAACTCATTTACACACATGAGACATTACTATTAAACAGATCATATTGTTTATCAGTAAACATGTTTTTCTTTTCTTCTTCTTAAGAAGCTTTAATATATTTAGATCACATAGCAATCACGTTGTTCATGAAATATTACAGTACTTTAGAAAATTTAATCTTCATAAGATTTCCTGAAGTTTTCATTGCTATCATTAGGTTGGTGGGACACTACCTCCTTTCATGTAAGATAGCTCAAAATGATAATCAGTCAAATTTTCTAGTTTTAATAAATTTTCTGGAACATTCCATGGTCCAAATATCCTTGAAAGGGTGTAAAAGTTTTGAAAAATGCCAATATATAAAATAAAAGCAATATTATAGTTTACCCATTCATGAGTGAAAACTGCTGGATTCTGTATTGGAGGCAATGTGTACCTGAAAATCTTGGAGAGAGTAAAACAGGTTTGGCATTAAAAATTATGATAACATTGCAATTTACTTCCAATATCAGAGGATCTGTGCAAACCTGACTCAACTTATGCACAATTTTTATTTGGCTGGTATTTATTAGTTTTAGCAAACTGATTTTGTACTCACACCTACATTGTAATGACCTTTCTACATGAACATTCTGTTTCAGTATTAATAATAGTTACATATTTTTTTCCCCCAGAGTGGGAGAAACAAATTTTAATCGTAGTCATTCAGTTTTATGAAAAAAACCACACTTAGGAAAACATCTTTGTTCTTAGAATAATTCAACCCTAATCAAATCATAATAGTGGGCAGAAATGTTTGCTAAAGGGCGAACAATCACATACTGAGGCAAGGAGTCAAAACATGTTGCATAAACATTGGCATTCAAAATACAGGAAGCAATCTGTATTACAAAGACATTTTATCATGCACAACTTTGGTAAGATGCCAATTCTTGAACATTAATCACATTGACCAAAGCATTGGTGCATATACAGTACATTCTGTTGTTTTTGAACTTTGCACTGAAGTTCTTTGTGTATGTGTGTGAATGTTTCAGTGGTGTATATATATTGCTCCATTTTATCAAGGACAACTTATAGTAACATGACAATGTTTTCATGCTTCAATATTAATCATATTGACCTATTTCCCTTGGCAAGTAATGGGCAGGTTGACTCTGTTGCAAATGATGCATTTTACAGGCAACACAGCAGAACCTGAAGAGCTTCCAGAAGAAAATCTTGATCTTGATGTGAGCGTCTTAGGGGAGGAAACAGATGCTCCTGCTGACGGACCAGGCTCCTCCTTCAGCTTTCGTTTCCTAGCGCGATTCAGGCGTTTGCTATCTATAAACCTCTTGTAGCACGTTTCATGGAATCCTATTTAATACAATGGAGAAATGAACAGCAATGATTAGCCGTTGGATTTTGTTAGGGGGAAAAAAAGGCTAAACGCTAGGGGGAGGGGTTGAACATTACACTCAATATATCATTAAATGTACGGTAGACTATTGACTGCCAATATTTGAATCTTGTAATTACCAATAGGCCCTAGTACTATGCCAGGTAATCATTAACACCTCATAATCATTGTCATCATCAACTACTTCAACTTGTACTTGCAGTGCAATTACTGATTTTAAATGACATCTACAGCTTTCAGCACCTGATCACATGCAATATCAATTATCATAATTATGAATACAACTGCCTATCATCATTAATACTAGTAATCCTTGGCCTTTCACTATCACCGCCACCCAGTGCCACTGGCACTGCTTTATAATTTGGCACAACATAATGGTAATCATATGTTTTAGGGAGTTTAATTGTTGAAATTATGTCATTATTGTCATTGTTGGTTTTTTAGACCTATTTATATCAAATATTAACAAGTTAATTTAATGAGATGCTAAATGTGTGTTTTGAGGGGGGATTCGCCGATTTCGGGGTGAGAGAGACAGGATGGATCTTTAATATTAATACTCCATGGCCATGATTATGAAAATATAAATTTACATGTAGTTTAGACCTTTTTCAATCCAGTCCTGTGTGTCAAGATTTTTACAAAACAATATCACCGATCAGCTACATCAACCTAACCTGGGCTGTACATAGAACAACATGTAGAATTCATCTAGGCTACATTATAACGGCGCTATGCCATGCCAAGGTGAAATTCAAGATAATTTATCTCAAATGTAACAGACACGCTAACGGCTAAGCTACAACATTAGCGTCCATTATAACATACACAAGCAACGTTCATAATAAACTACCATATAGCTAACGTTGTACTTGTAGTCATTACGCATAGTCTATATGAGACTGCACTGCAGTGTCGACTTCTACGACTGTACGCGCGTAAACTAACCTGTAAATTATCCTATGTACATGTAAATTGCAGCAGTCCCCCTGAGCAGCTGAATCACTTCGTTCTGGTCTGCGATTTCACGGTCTCCCCCACTCAATTTGATCCACTCTTTGGCACACAAAATAGGTTTCGTCTATCTTAATTTTCGGCAGAGCAGACGACGTAGACGCGTCGACAGGCTCACAGGGGGCGGCCATTTTGACTCGTAAACAATAATTTTCTATTCGGATTGGATAACATACATCACATGATCGTTCGCGAATGAATATCGTACACGGCAAAGTGTACATATTCAGCTCCTCAGTGACAAAAAAGTTCACCGTTTCCCCCTAAATTACCAAAATACTGCAGGAGGGTTTGTGTCGAACTTTTTCCTGTAGCCTTTTTGGTTATTTGTTTACACGTAGCTGTGGAGAAATTTTAGTGCCGCAGTTGTCGGAACGAAACAAGCGAAAAAACCAGCTCACCCCATGGCCTATAGGCCATGTGGTCATCAGCTACACATGTGTAACTTGCAATATGTGATCTAGGGACATTTGACTGAACATGGCAACTTCCCCACTTTATAATTCTATTGAAAGCCTTCCAATAATGTGTGCTTGTGTCATTTCATTTCAAAGAACTTACCAGAGTAGTACATTTTTTCCTGCATTGTTCCAATGTAAATGTACTATATAGTTCTTGCATTCTTTGTAACTGCTGTTTAAATCAGATGTTGAAGTAAATGAAATGAGATTTAATGAAAGAAAATAGAAAGTACAACCCATCTACAGGTACACAGTTCTGAGAAAACCCTGCTTTTGGAGCTCAAACACACTTAAGCATGGGCGGTTTCATAGACAAAAATTAGACAACATAACAAATTCCAAATGTCAAAGTAGCATGCTTCATGGGTAATTCCATGAAGTTGGGGCAGTGCCCATGTAGCATCGTGATATTTAAAAAATACATTTCAGCGTACAACGCGTAACTCAATATTAATTATGCTATACATTTATTGTTTGTAGGCTTTACATTTGCATTGAGGCCACACATTTTCCTGGAAATTTTGTGCCATTCAGACTCAATTTTGATGAAGTTATTAAACAATATGTAACAGTGTCCTGTAGCACCGTGATATTTTAAAATTTGGTCCTAAGAGACAAATTATGGCAATTAGCTTGACCAAAATTTGATGCAATATGCATATTTACAAGATATGAATGAGATACAGCATTGTAGCTAAATATATCTCAAATTTCCTGTACACAGTTTTAATTTTAAAAGAAAATTACAAAATGTATCACGATGCTATGCCATGTCCTTTTTTGTGACATTTGGTGGACACTGCGTAGCATAGTGACACATTGTGTAATTTTCTTGTAAAAGTAAAACTGTGGAAAGGAGAGATAAGATATTTAGCTATCTGACTAATCTAGTAATTATGCATATTATATCAAATTTTGGTCAAGCTAATTGCATTAATTTGTCTTTTAGGAACAGATTTTAACTATCACGATGCCACATGGACACGTCACGATGCTACAGGACACTGTTACATATCGTTTTAATAACTTCATCAAAATTGAGTCTGAATGGCACAAAATTTCCAGGAAAATGTATGGTCTCAATACAAACGTGAAGCCTATAAACAATATATGTATAGCATAATTAGTATTGAGTTATGCTAAAATGTCACACTTTGTGCCCCAACTTCACGGAATTACCCTCATACAATCTCAAAAGTTTTTTTTTTTTTTTTGAAGCATTCAAAAACTTTGAAATTTATACAAGAAATAGCTATTATCTAACCCTTCCTGTTCCAATGAGTCAAATATGCACAAATTTCATTAACAAAGCTATGGACAGGTAATCAATGTGGTATGCAGAGGGTCAAAGATCTCATACCGTCAATTATTCACCAATATCAGTATTCTTATTTTGAAGCCAAATCCCCCAAAGTTTTGTTTTGTTTTTTGTTTTTGTTTTTGTTTTTAGCATCAATGTCTGTACTATGACGGAATGTTGTTGAGGACGGGTCAAACATACCCACACACATACATGGACTTACAGTGTACTGGTACGTGACTGTGCATCACAAAACCAACAGATCACACTCCCTGATGTCATGTGAGGACTCAAAATAGGTGAAATGGAGCAACCTTGTCAACATCTTTCAAGAGTTTTTCATATTTTCAAAGAGTGATTCTTCTTCTACATTGATCTAAAGTAAAGAATCATAAAATGAACGGGAAATTGTGTTTTTTAGCAGTCTTTCTAGTACACTTTTTTGTATAGTGTGATTAGGTACATGTTTTTTTTTTTTTTTTAATCCTTTACACACCCTTCACTTTTAATTGTTATAACTTTTGAAAGAATAATGCTTCTGCTTTGAAAGTTGGGGTTAGTCAGGGATAGAATTAGTTAATAGGGCATGCTCAATTTCAGTTTAATCTGACAATCCCTTCATTGTTGTTATGGAGTCTTACATCCTGTTTTTATCCCATTCATTGCACAAAGCCTGGCTTGGTAAAGAGACCCCATACTTAAAGGCATAATTTACCATTCACAAATGAAACAAAAACCCAGCATTAATGTGCTCTAAAATAGTTCCAGAATGTGAGTTAGGGATAGTATGCAAATAATCAACGTTGGTGAAGGTGATGGGACAAACTATCACTTCCGAGGCGATCTGGATGTAGCTATCTTTCCGAAGCGCAGCTGAGGAAAGATCGCCGAGGAAGTGATAGTTTGTCTCATTGCCTGAAACTAAAAGTTGATTATTTGCTTTATATTCCACATCTAGGGTCCTAGAAATTCCAATCTTATTCTACATCTGAAACCGTTTTAGCTGTCTTTAGGTATCCTTAGGGCTTCGTGATACAACAGACCTACATGTACACATCATACATCAAATCGTCGCCGGTCACACAAACCGACGAATCACTCGATTTTGGGTCAAATTTTCAATTTTGAGACTTTCAATCATTTCGATAGCAGACATTCCATACTACATATTCTGAAATTCTCAGTGTGTAATTCGGTGTAATTTTTACGTAGTTATCACTTTTGTAGAAGTATGTAATTCCATTTGTGAAAATTATTTGTTTTCCCCATAGACGCGTGTGTTAAACAATCAGGCGATTCAACGGTTCGGTGACCGCGCGTACTAGTACGCGCGGTCACCGAACCGACGAATCAGTGCGCATTGACTTGCGTGTAGTTTTTGAGATACCACAGTTCATTGACCGCGCACACAGTGCGTGTACTATGTAATACATGCGTTGACAATGACAACGCTCAATGTACATGTACATATGGACACACATGGAAAATGACAACGTTCTTTGCAGACCGAAAATACATGCATGCAGCTCTTTGACGATTTCCCGCTTATTTGTTAACAATACAATTCGATAAAAACTTCACAAGTTAGAGCAAGAATTGAAGTCTGATGTACTACAAAAATAATAGGAAATTATAGACATGAAAGTGTAGCAACCATAAGTCAAAAATGGGTTAACTTCAAATGCAATTTTCTCGAATTGTCATTCTTACGCAAACCTGAGGGATTCGTCGGTTCGTGTGACCGGCGACGAAATGTGATATCTTGAACATTTTTAAAATCACTGCTCCCAAAGGTAAACTGGACCTTTAACCTGTTGAGGATGGTTTGATTTTGCTACAACATGCATTTCCCATACACTTGTAGATGCTTGCCTGAGTATACTCGGGACTTGTCCTCAACGGCTTAAGCACCTCTTTTCTAAGTGCATGCACTTTCTTTTCAAGATTCAGATATGTTGCAGTAGGTTAGGAGCTCTGTAGTCCACTTGCACTGAGTTAAATACATCACTTTAAAGTTTAAATCCTGCTCTTTCAGATAAATTATCACCTTTCAATTGTGCATACACTTGTAGGATTAGTCAATTACCTGTACATCTGTGGTGGCTACCTAATAATAAATGTGAGTCAATGAATGAACGTCACAGTTGTCCTTGCTGGAAAAAGAGAAATTCAAAGAACTAAATGAGTTGGCTTAATTCCCAGGATATGTGCGTTGTCTTGTATTACATAACTGTTGAAGGCCACTCAAAGAATGCATCTACAATGTATTTGTTCCAAGAAATTGCAGAAAACCAAAACCAAAACCAAACAAAACAATAACTAAATGGGATAGTGTCAACATAATAATACTACAGGAAAAAGGATGTTGAAGGCACATGTAGGTTCCCATCTGATTTTAGAAAAAAAAAAAAGTTCAAACAAGTAGAACTGTGCAAGTTTCACCAGAAATCATCATGCAATATACACCAGAGTAAGAAAATTAGTTTGTATGGATTGTGTTCATGAAACAGTAATACTTGTTGCAGCCACCACTGCTTCTGTAAACTAGAAGAGGTAATGTTGACATAAAGCTCAAGAGTCTCAGGTTGGTACAGAAATTTCTAAGTGAAATATATGTATCTTGGTAGGAAAATTCTTCAGATAGATCAATATTTAGGTATTATGATCTATTAAAAGGACAACACACAAGGTCACAGTGGTTGATTTGTTGGGTTTGTTAATTAATGTATATTGCAAATGAACTTAAAGGTGCACTCACATGATCTAGTATTGAGGTACTCTGCAATATGGAACAATTAAAATATCTATTACACGTACAATGGCTACCACACTGAATCTGTCCACAACCACCACTCGCCTGTATCAACCACATTTTGTAGTTTCCTTTAAATAGAGTGGTCAGTATGGACAGTCTCGAATATATTTTGTCAATTTCAAAAAATGGAAACATACATTGTGGTCAGTCACAATCCTTTCCAAATATAGATTGGGAATAATACTGAAGTTGCAAATTCTTATAGTCAATAATCTGATTTGATTAAATATCATGGGAAACCCGAGAAGGTACTGGCAGAAAGGAGCTCCACTATTAAAAACCATTATATAGTCATACACATATCATGCTCTTTCAGGCACTTCTACATGTACATGCACTGTACCTGAAGGATGGTACCTGGATTAGTATTGAACCACAAATGTACAAGCAAACAACATACAGCTGTACTTGAAGAAAGTAGGCCTATGTACTGTGATCCATCTAGAGATCTAAACATTAATTTTCCTGTGCATTTTTCATGTTATCAAGGTTCATCTAATTTGTTCTTGAATAGCTTCAAATGTTTAGATTACAAAAAAAAAAATAATTTTTGGCAGGCATTTTGAACCTAGTTTACTCTAAAAGAAGTAATGTATAAAATTTTGCTTCTAGCTATCAGCAGACCATCAGTTCAAATGCTCTAAAGTAGTCCCAAATTAGGCAGATCATTTGCTGTAAATGTAAGACTGAATGCATTGAAATCACGACAGTCATTAATACTTCTAAGTGTCCATGGGAGCTTTGCATTTAAACAGTGTAGTACATTTGAATCAGTGAGTAGACCATTAAACCAGCTACTGCAGTTTTCCATTAGCTGATAGATTGGACCCTAATAGTCTGTTTGAGCTGCACTATTAAGCGACTACATATGGCCATGCATTGGCTACACTGATCAATAGTCATTTAAATGAGCGTTCATCCACCATACATGAAGCTCACACTACTATATATCGGTTAGCCATGCATTGCGAATAATTTCCAATCATCATCAACTACGAGGAAAACACCAGCATCCCCACCCCCACCCACACCCCATCTCCCCCCCCCCCCCCACACATACATGTACACACACTGTTACGACCAAAATCACTCTGAGAATGATCGCACAAAAGAAAACTATCAACTAATGTTCAGGCGGTTTATTAACAGTGATATTGTGGGTACAGACTCATAATCGGTTTTCACATCAGTACAAAAATGATCAATAAAAACAATTATAAATCGGTAGTGGAATCACTTACACGCATTATATGCAATATCCCTGGAAATCAGATAATCCTTTGAGAATGTCCAGATATGATGTTCGATGCACAGAAGAATGATCCTTGACGCACCGACGAATGATTCCTCCGACGTAACTCCAGAGGCACTGGTTGCAATAATCCACGTTATAAATCCAGGGTAAAGTCCACGATATATGTCCACAGCAAAACGTGCAGAATCCAAATGTTATGACGACCACGTCCAGTTGATGCGTTGAATGATGATTCACTTTATAATGTCCAGCAAGGAATCCAGCCCGTCACAGCTTTGCCGTGATAATGTCCGTTGACACTAAAATATGGAGTCTATCTCCAACGTAGGCAAATTAATTCTCTGCAGGCAAAATGTCTCCCAGGCCTTATCTCCACAAACACAGTTTGTATAGCAGGTCAGCAGGTAACACAGGACTGACTATAACAAGTCGCTTCAGAGCCAGAAGTGACGTAACTCTCAGAGCAGAGGTGTTGGGTACTCTGCCTACTGCAGAATTTCTCCAGCTTATATACTATCCATTCACCCCTTTCTTGAACATTCTGTAATTTTCTCCAACCTGGGGCCACATACCTGAACATACTAGCAAGTCCAAATTCTAGGAATCCTGGATGACTCACTGCCTAACTATGTGCATAACATCATTGCCAAAATTAACTACCAATCACATTGGGCTACAGGGACAGTGCCTCACTCAGCCAAATTTGTAAGCACTTCCTAGAATTTTCTGGAATGGGTTAAATCATGAGATTGAGTGAGCTATAATGTATTTCCTGTCACATGCATACATGTACTGTAGCTACATTTTATACCACGTAGAAAATTCTCCACTGATCTGGTCAGCCTGTATGTACTATATCTATATCATATAGAATGTTCTCCATTAATCTGGTCACCCTGTGTACATACACATTAAAACAACCATGCATACAGCCTTGATACATGTACATAACTACTAGTGTGTACATTTGTGACAACACACACACACACACACATGCGCGTAAAGTCACCCTCTGAAAAAACTCCACAGAACCCGACTTTGCTGTTGCTCAGAGATTCCTTGGTTCTCGCAAAGATGTTGTACTATGTGCAAAGCTCTGTTGTCAGGTTTGATTTACAGTGGGGAAAAAAATACGGAAAGGCTCAAAATTCATCTTCCATCACTTGGAATAACTTGCTGGCAATATGCTGATATTGATAGGTTTTACTGGGAAACTTGTCTGGTTGAGTGACGTGATTTGTCCGGATATTGGACCGTATGCATGAAGAGTAGCAATTGTTTGTGCTAGCCTTTCGCATGAATCCGTATAAAGTTGCATTTTAAAAACAAGCAATGACTTGTGAGCAAAAGCTTTTGCTAACAAACACAAGCAAATACATTTGTAGTGTACAATGCTACCCGTGAGCAACTGCTTAGAGACTAAGCATTTGCTTCTAAAAACATACATGCATATATTTTATATAGTCTTCCTTCAAATCATGTACATGACTATAATGTATGCATACAATAGTGTATGCGGCATGTAGAAGTGACATACACATACAAATTATAGTACAGTTGAATTTAAAAATTGTGGATTATACATGAAATATATCATATTGTATGTTTTAATTGCCCACAAAAAGTTCATCCCTACACTTGTAGGAATCCCTCAAATTGACTGGAGCCACGCTACAGGATATGGCATTGTAGAAGATATTGTTCACTTATCTGTATTATCTTTTCCTTTTGTTAAAATGATATCAATTTCATAACATTATCACCTCCTCATATTACTATTACAGAATTTCTACCACATTCTAAAACTGAATTGATCTGCAACTTTTTTAATTCTATTTGTTAAATCAAAGACACACTGCTTCATACAATGTATATCCTTCTTTTTGAGAAAGCAGGATTTATCACATGTTCAAGATGGTGACATTTCATTACAAGCGTAATTACAGTCACTGTTGTCAATGAAGAGAGGGCTGCAGTGACACTACGTAGTCGTTGCAAGGACCATTGCTTGACTCAAAAAAAGCCTAGAAAGAGGAGAGTTGAGGAGGGAAGCAACACAGAGAGAGTATCCAGTTGTTGTTGTTGTTGTTGTTATTTGAATTTATTTGGCGTTTATCATTCCTCGAGGAATATTTACGCCAAATCTATATTCATAAAATTTCTATAAATTTCCAAATTTTACCCTATATTATTTTCATTTTATTGCAAATAATTCAAAATTAATATTATTATCATATCAAATCAAATAAGTCTCCCTCACTGGCCTCGGTTCGAGTTGCCCAATCGACGATCGTATTTTCTGGCCAGTCCAGTCCAGAAGCAAGAGGCAGATAGTGGCAATCAAGGGGCAGCGGTGAGCTGGAACTGGAAGTTGAAGTTGCACTAGTGGAGACAGGAGAAAAGCTTGGACAGAGTCGAGAGGATAGTAAGGAAGAACAGAGTGAAAATCTGGTAAAGGGTTCAAAAATCATCGCCAAGAGAACGATGAAATAGAAAGGAGGGGGAGAGGGAGAAGTGAAGGTTGGAAAATCATGAAGATATGAGAGAGAAGTAAATTTGGTGCAAATTTCCGACACACATTTCACAAGGTCTTCCTCATCAACTTCCCCCATGCAAACGTTCAAACAACACAGCACCATTACCACATTACTGTCAAGAAAGAAAGATGATCTTCCTCATCTCTGGACACTGCAAAACAATTAGCAGCTCATGTCATATATCAATAATCTAGAGTACATGCAAATCCCCTTCCCAATCAAATACTCTTGAGCTGAATCTGCCTTTAAAAACAAACCCATGCAGTATAGTACTACTACAAAAGGCTGTCCTAGTGGCATACAAGCACTTTCAGTTTCATGATCTGGTACTGTCGTAGTCCGGCTTTCACGTGGGACGATAAAACCACTTCACTTTCACTCTCATGTAGGATATAACTGAATAAACTGAATTTATTTACAATTTGAAAACAACAAACTCTGTATCAAAACTTTTAACATAAAGACCTAAGACTGTGTTGACGAATGTCAAACATATGAACTGGTAAACGCTGTGGTAAAGTCTGTTTCGAAGACTGGACCGCTTGAACACTACATGTATGTTAAACACGTTGACCTCTAAAAGAGACCACGTCCACTAAAGGGGATGATCCTCTACACAAGAAAAGAGATCTTGTCCTTAAAAGAGAGACTGGATAAGAGACGACCTTACAAGAGACTGTGTCTGGATAAGAGATGACATTACAAGAGACGACATTACAAGAGACGACCCCTGTGAGATTTAAAGAAATCAGAAACAGGGCAAAGAAACAGCATGACAATATGCTAATAGTATTGATTTCTTTGTACATACAATTTCAGTGAAACAATATGAAACTTATCCTTTTTTCTCAATTAAATATTCAATGCATCAACAATCAACATTGCTTCCTTTGAATTGTTAATTTCTGAATGTGATCAATACTGTACAATATTTCACAATAACATGCTTTAATATTCTGCATTCTGTCATATTCATTCCGCAAAACACAATAGCGTAAATTGTATTCTGTCAAGAAAGTAATTTCTGTATACATATGAACATCGAGCCATCCTGACTCACTCAACTGTCCTTTATCTACAAAAAGATAACAATTTACATATAAGCCTATATGTAAAATCTATGCATTGTTACAAAACACATATTTCTTGTGTTAACATTTTTTTACCTTTAATTCCTCATCTATACAGAAAATAATTATTGAGAGATTATTCACATATCACACATTCTTTGACAAGCGTATATCTAGCAATGTGCAAGTTGTATGACTATTATGCATTATGTGTATACATCCTAACATACTCAGTAACAACAATGCACTATGATACTATAAACATTGCAATACATTGTAGGTTTTTCCCCCTTTTTGTCAACATAAACATTGCCACAAATTCTTTCCCACACTGTCATCGCACTTTTCATTCATAACTTCACATACTATCTGTGATTATGAATATAGTGTATAGTGTATTGCAAACTTCATACACACATGCTGCAAGAATGCCTAGATCTAAAAATGATACATTTCAAATTGATACATTTATGCCAATGCACTCTGACTGCTGTGCAGTGAACCAACATTCCTGTGTGTGCGTGCGCTTACACACACAACAGAGCTGAACCTACTGTAAACAACAAAAACAAATTGCTACATGCCTAGGTACCTTTCTCTGGGTATGTGGCTACTACACACAGGATGTGGCTGTGCTTATTTCTTATACAAGTCACACATGTAGTGGAAGTAATAAAAGAAATATTTACAAAACTTACTCAGCTCTCGTGAGCTCCTGGGAGGTTCCACCTCTCAGTACTTGGCTACTACTGAAGCTCTCCCAGTGTTCCATATTACTCCACAGAGTGAACAGTTTTTCATTTCATTTTATTTGGCAGAATATAAAACAATGTACAAGAAACAAGAAACAAATACATGCCAGGACTCCTAAGAAGCAAATTTATGCTTGTGGCTGGAGCCCTCAAACCAAAAAGGATAAAATACTGTACATACAATCACCAAGCACTTTTTGTGATATGGACTAATACACACAGAAGATTAGTCCAAATTAAAATAACACAATGTGTACTCAAGTCATATGTTATTGACACAAAAACATATCTTTGCTTAATTTGTTGGCAGACATAGTACACACACGCACACACTCGCACATTCATCCATAGTATACAGAGAAAAAGAGATGAGAAAGAGAAAGGTAGAGGAAGAAAGGAGGTCTAGTCAGTCATGGATACCATCTGTCTAAATACACTCTGTTTATATAATACTTTAAATCTGGAAAATGTAGTACTACATTTAAGGTCACCATCAATAGAATTCCATTCCTTGACACCTGTAAAACGTATGGATTGCAATCTTAGAGTGGAATAAGTAAAAGGTTTACGAAAATTGTAGCGGTACCGGGTGGGATATGAGTGGAATGAGGAATTCATATGGAACATGTTTCTGAACACATTGGGCAACATATTTTGGTGATACTTAAACACGAATAACAAAACATTCAGCTTGACCAGATCAAAAATTGGAAGTATCCGAAATTGTACAAAGAGTGGTGAACTTGGACAAGTAAAATGACTATTGCTTATACTACGCAAAGCTCGTTTTTGAAGCATGTATAATCTGTTAATGTGTACTCTGTATGTGTTTCCCCATACTTCATTGCAATAATTAAGATGAGGCAAAATTATTGCATTATAAATATTTACCAAGATATTAGAAGGCAATACACTTTTTAGTTTGGATAAAACACCTACATTTCTTGACAATTTAGAACAAATATTTGCAACATGATACTTCCAGTCAAGGGATTCATGAATGAGTACGCCTAGAAAAAATATCGACTCAGTTCTCTCTATGGAAGTATTATCAATCATAACATTTTGGTCGTGAAACAACAGTTTTTTACCTCTCGGATGAAATATCATATATTTTGTTTTACTAAAATTCAAAAAAAGTTTATTACTCTTGTACCATTCACTTAATATTTCAAGTTCATTATTCATTGTGGAAATTAATGAGGAGATATCTTTGTGAGAGAAAAGCACAACAGTGTCATCAGCAAATAATGAGAATTTTAAAATCTTTGAGGAATTCACAATATCATTCACATATAACAAGAATAATAGAGGTCCTAGAACTGAGCCTTGTGGTACACCAATGTTCACACTGAGGCATTCAGATTCAACACCATCGACCACCACATACTGCTTCCGGTTATGTAAATAACTTTGAAACCACTGTAATGCCACTCCTCTTAAACCATATAAATGCAATTTTTTTAATAAGATGTGGTGGTCGATGGTGTCAAATGCTTTAGATAGATCCATAAATATTCCACAACAAAGGTTTCCTTTTTCAAATTCCTGTAATATATAGTCAGTGAGATGAATAATACTCAATGAGGTGGAATAAGTTTTCCTAAATCCAAACTGTTCAGGAATTAAAAAATTGTTCTTTGTCAGAAAGGTATAAAGTCTCTTATACATAATTTTTTCTAACAGTTTGGCAAAAACTGAAATAATTGCAACAGGTCTGTACTTGGAAATATACTCAGGCTTACCCTTTTTAAATAATGGAATAATTTTTGCAATCTTCAATTTTTCTGGAAAGATACCACAGCTAAATGATGCATTGAAAATATCACACAAAGGTTTGGCAAAATAATGAATACATTCCTTGACTACTCGGGGAAGTATATCATCTGGCCCAGATGCTTTTGATGTATCTAACAAAGAAGCTATTTCAATTATTTCGTGAATAGAAGTTGGTGAAATAAAAAAGGAGGAAACATTTCCTGAAGCAATATAATCTTTAAATGAACTTGACGAGATTGATATTGCTTCTGCTAATTTTTGACCTACATTTACAAAATAATTATTGAATTGCATGGCTATATCTTCTTTTGATGTACATTTTATATTGTCAATGTACATATGGTTCGGAAAATTGTGTTGTTTTTTAGTGCCCAATATGGTATTAATTTCTTTCCAAGTTTTTTGCATATTGCCTTTCAGTGAAGAAAATAAATTCTTATAATATATTTGTTTTGATTTACGAATAACATTAACAAGCTTATTCTTATAATATTTGTATTTCTGAATATACTGAGACCTGTGGCTTCCCAGAGTTTTTTTATACAATCTATTCTTATGATTGATGGATTTAACGATTCCACTTGTAATCCAAGGTCGCTTTAACTTAACAGATATTGCCATAATATCAAATGTATATTCAAGGGATGACAATAACATAATAAATTGATCAAAATTCCTTTGAAGACTTCTAACATTTGTATGAAATAAAGACAATTGAGATTGGATTCTTGCATATTTAGTCAAGAAATTTTCAGTGAATAAATATTGACACTTGCAATTTGGGTCAATACTGTTCTCTACGTCATCAAGGGTGTGATGATTTCCAAAATTACGTGGCTTTGAGTTAATGACAAAGGGATTCAATTTCAGGGACTGTAGTTTGGCAATATCAACATGTTTAGACAGGTGAAAAAATTGATACATTGTCCAGAAAAATTCATTATCATCAAGTATATGGTTAAATGGTAGAATATTGGAATTACAATTTACACATAGACATGACTGACTAGAAGAGGGAATACTTGTAAAGCAATGCACACACTCACACATACGTAGACCTGTTTAACAGTAAACGAAGGAAAAAAAAAATAGTTGCAAAAAAAAGAGAGTATAAAATTACAATATATGTAGCATGGAGGTAGCAAGGATTATAAATCGAACAGATAAAGATACAGCTGTACCATGATGTAAGGCAGTACCGGTAATAATTTCTTGCATTTAAAGAATCAATACATTGCTGTGCTGTTACCTAAATGATGTCAAGGTCGTGGTCACTTCTTATCACCCTTTTGACAGTTTTCCCCCCACTTGCAGGCAGAAGAGCGATGATTCTACCATCTGAAGACCATGCTGATAAGACTTTCTTTGTTTCACGTGTTTTTTGAAGAAGGATCTGATTTTTCCAGGTCAAGTCCTCCACGATGGATATCCCTGAACCTTTCAGCTTCCTTCTGTTTCCTAGGATGTCTCGGCGCTTCTTGTACGTAGCGAGTTTCACGATGATTGGTCGATGGCGTTGTTTTGCGTTTTCTCTATCAGTTGTCCCCGCTGGTGGTTTTTTCGTCTTTCCTGTGCGATGGGACCGGTCTACATCTCTGGGTTCAAGGGCAACACCAAGCTGATTCCTGATGATATCTGCCGCAATCTCATCCGTGTTCTCGCCAGGTTTCTCCTCCACACCAAATATGCGGATACTTGAGCGTCGGGAGTACTGCTCCATGTCGTTGATGCTGTTGTTGAGGACCTTTATTTCCTTGTCTAGGTTTGAAATGGTCTTGTTCAGTGCTGAGATTTCTTTGTCCTTCCTTTCTAGCTTTTTGTGTAGGTCGAACACTTCACCTTCAAGTCTATTCATCCATTCACCCACTTTTTTCTCCACAGCATTACAGACGATCGTCTCCATGAGAGTGACAAATTCTTGGTTCTTGAGCAGGTCTTTCATGACCTGACACGTAATGGCTGCTGTTTGTCTGGTACTAGGTGGTGTGCTGGAACTAGACATCATGAATAGAGCACATGCAGTTCGTAGCAATAGAATGGTAGAGCCTAGAGGCTACTTAACTGGTATAGGTACGAGCCAGCGCCCAGCCCACGTTCATCTTGTACAATTTAAAACTTCTTTGCATTGTACTCTAAAACTCCACTGTTTCATATAAACTCTGTAATATAAATCAACTATTATATACAGATGAATCATTGTTTACAAAACAATAATTATACAAACCTATGAACATACAACAAAAGAACTTAGTTTTTGTGATGTATGAACATTTATGTGCACACTTGAATGACTACCATGGGAGTCATGCATATTCATGATGATGAATATTCATGCATTTCATATTATCACTCAAATTCAGTAGTCAACTGATATAGGTGTAGAAATGAAGAGCACACTATGTTTCCATACAACTCACAATTATATCTTTCCCAAGATATAACCAACATTTCTCTTTAATGAGAGATAAAACAAATTTGTCATTCTGTCTTTACTTGAGCTCCTGGATGACAGAATCAATCAACTACTCATTAAATCATCTTGTTAAGATTTGTGAAAAACATTCACATTACCACAGTACCTATCCTACACGTATGATACCAGTACTCAACTTCTTTTCATTACTCTTCTCTTTGAATGAAATAGTACTTTAATTCACTCCTGTTAAAATCACAACACTCTCCTGTTATTATAAGTGTTCAAGTCTCTCCTTTTGAGTTCATTCAATTTTGCTTTTGCCACAAAACTCTGTGTAGTCTGGAATTGTCTACCACTTACTTCCCAGCAACATTTATACTTCATGCAAATGCACCGACTGTTCAAAGACATTCAAACATGTATGACCCACACACTATTTTCTCATAAAATTAATAGGGATAGCCTCTAACCAACGTTAGAGGTCTATCCACCTGACACATGCTACACTGCAGCGACCCATACAGCGCCCCACGCCGGGGTTACACTGCACTATAATATTACTACAATTTTTATATCATTATTTTCTTTAAGAGGATGCAGGGGCAAGCAAGTTCTGGTCTACTTTCGATAAGGTGCACAAGGCCAGGTGCACAAGTGCCGTAAGGTGCACAACTGCCCAATTCTGTTTAGTGTTAAATACAATCGGGTCATAGAGTCTGACAATCAATCGACAATAGTAACATCCCGTATCCCCAGGCAGAAACCAAAATCAATTGTCTATGAGCTACACTGCAGTGTATGCAACACGGACCGGACATAGAGTGGAGAGTGTACCGAGTAATAGTATTTTACTCAAGGCAAATCAAGGCAAATAGAAATCAGGGAGCTGCTACTGAGCTGTACAACCTGAACATCGATGTCTACCGATCAATGTGTGAGAGTTCGACCCACAACACGTACTGGTACACACTGCGGCAGTGCATGAGCTGTGGAACTCCGACAGCACTTGGTGTGGCTGCCGGTAGTTACTAACGTTTAGACCCCTATGCTATGGGTACGTACCTGGGGTGGGGGTGTGTGTGGTTGCCCGTATGTCCGTATTCCGCAATCGTCAATCGCTACTCATTGTTTATATTCACTTTCAATTGTAATGAGTCCACAATTTGTATAACCGTCAACATTACCCATGTTATGTGTCTAGCCTTACCTTGACTACAGACGGTTTCTTTTTTCTGTGCCAATCGGGAGTGAAGAAGCCTGCCAGTTTCGGTTTTCTAATACGGAGCGGTCATGTCTTCCTAGTGTTGTTCTACTGCCCTGGCTGAATTCAGTAATGTGCTGAATGGATGATCGCAGGATAGGGATCCGGATCGGGAGGAGGACAGGGCCATTCACTAAACGTACACGGCTTCAGATTCAGAATCAACGCACGTCCTGTATGTGATGACTCCGGATGCGTGGCGAGTGACCATTCCGCAATATGCGAGTGATAAATTACTCTAGTACCGTTCGGCCTACAACTATGAAGGGCCTGAATACTGTACCATGCTATAGATTGATCACATTGAACCGATAAATTGAACAGCTTGAAAAGTTTAGGTCCAAGTTTTTTCTTTTCTTTTCTTTTCTTTTTCCACAAGCGTTCATGAGTCATAATTTTCCATTAACATACATGTATGATGTAGAAACATAATTGTGCGCGATATTTTTTATTAGGCCTATAGACCGAGAGAATAGGCCTATTTCATTCTTCTTCAATGGCAACAAATGATTTAATTTCATAATCATTAGGCATACACTCTGATGAATCATTTCATTCAATATTAAGTGTGTAACCTTGTCTCAGCATTGTCACAAACCATGTACCGTAATCACTTTATTCTTTTTACTGACTTACAATCACTTGATATGAATATTCATCAATTACTATTACTATACAAATTATTTTTATCTGTATCAATAACAAAACCTTTATATCATTTTAATCACATTCATTCTACCTTATTTTGAATACCAATATCCACTGATTGACGTTTATTATGTCTAAAAAAAAAGAAAAAAAGTACCCCTCCATCTCCTGTCAAAATCACCCCAAGCCATACTCCCCCTATCCAACCCTAGACCACCACCTCCCCCCCCCCCGCAAAAAAAAAAAAAACATTCTTCCCAACTCAACTGTTGCAAATCAACATAATAACAGAAATTACTGCACTTTCCCCCAACCTTCCTAGAAAATTCACATGTAAGAAATAAGTGTTCATAAATCTTTCTCTTTACGGCAAAGGAAACATAAACTATCATTTATAAATGATGATTTGTATACCTACTCCATCCAATAATCTAAACTGAAAGTCCCTCAAAACAGAATTTAAGATATGTGTTTGTTTGTTCATTTCCATCTGAGAAGATGGCTGAATGGCCCATATTCAGCTACGTTAAGCTGGTCTTCGATGGGGTCCAGGTTGGATGTGAGGTGGGACCACTTCACCAGGTTAAACACCCTGCTCTTTGCGATGAATGAATGAAGCGGGATCTTTTACGTGCGTGAGTTGGTAGACTCTCTCATACACGGGACCTCCATTTTATGTCCTATCCGAGGGACAGAGTGTTTTGCCTCTTGCCAGAGGGGACGGTATGCTTACACACAGACAACATTGCTCAGTCCAGACTCGGGTTCGAACCCGGGCCCTTAGGATCGTGATGAGGCAGACGCGCTACCGACTGAGCCAACTCACCGCCCTTATTGTTTCTCACACTAAAAAAAAAAAAAAAAAAAAAAAAAAATGAATTTGTATCTTGACAACAAATGCTTCTCATATACTACAAAAAAAAAAGGACTTTGTATCTTGACTACAAATATATATATATATATATATTTTGTTTGCAAAAACCGATAAGTCCATTTTTAAAGATTTTGAGTTACGGTCTCTGTCATAAAGTATAAAATAATACCTTTTAAATGATATATTGGCCACTACATATAAAGGTATATTTTTGAAGTTATGGTCTAAAGAAGCACAAATTTTCTTATTATTCTCTTTATTTTTCTTGACCTTTAATCGCAAATATCTCTATTTGGCAAATATGGACTTATCGGTTTTTGCAAACAAACTCTTCATATATATATATATATATATAATTATATGATACACATATACATATATATATATATATATATATATATATATATAATTATATGATATACATATACATATATATATATATAAATTTCTCACTTTTTTCTTTCACCAGCGAATTATCGCTTATTTTCTTCCCAATTCAACATAAACATCTTTAGAGGTAATCTTATCCAAAGGGATTTTCCTCGAATTTCCCATGACCATTCTCAGCCTCTGTGTTCTCTGTATTCTTTTTCCACACAATTGGCAGCGCTTCATATATTTTTTTTTCGAATACTCAAATCATCTAAATGATTAAGTCCTTTAGTGTATGAATACTCCACTGAATATAACTCCCCATTCATATCCACTTATGTTCCAATCTAAAACATTTTTTTTCAAATACTTGAAGGGTTTGTTTGCAAAAACCGATAAGTCCATTTTTGAAGATTTTGAAGACGATCTCTGTCATAAAGTACAAAATAATACCTTTTAAATGATATATTGGTCACTACATATAAAGGTATATTTTTTAAGTTATGGTCAAAAGAAGCAAAAATTTTCTTATTATTCTCTTTATTTTTCTTGACCTTTAATCGCAAATATCTCCATTTGGCAAATATGGACTTATCGGTTTTTGCAAACAAACTCTTCACTTGCACAAATTTTCTTTCTGTAACCTACATTTTCCTTCAATATGAATCATTCATTTTTATCATTCAAAAACTTTCCTTGTTTTCACCCATGTTTCCAACAAATCCCTATATAGATTTTTGGTAAATGAAATCAGTTGCAAACTTGCAGGGGACACTGATCTTATAATCTGTGCAACGAATATTGTGAGGGACTGATGAATAAAGCACAACTCGTTGAACAAGTTCTATCATACAATAATAGTAGACAGGTGAAAATGATGCATTACCAGAAGGTATAGATGGGATGAGAAATAACGTGAAAAGTAAAAAAGGAATAAACACGCAGGCCTAAGGGATGACAGACGCCCCCCCCCCCAAAAAAAAAAAAAAAAAAAAAAGTAGTTATACACTCTACGGTATGCGTATATTTTCGTTAATTTTCCTTACGGGTCATCACAAAAGCAATGTTAATCATGGTAATAGTCTGCTCATCCAGCATGGCTGCACTCCATTGCTATTTAAAACTTATTAAATGGCCGGATGTTCATGATCATATCTTTTGAACGGATTATCCGATTTTCCTCAAACCTCGTAGAAGTGTTCTATCGTATGTGCTGCTTATCCTCAATTCACATGCGTTATCTGGCTTCATCCTGCTTTAAGGGACAAATACTCTCATCTATACTGAGTATAGATGAGAGATCTATTTACGGGTAATGGGACCATCACAGAAAATTACCTCATGTCGCTGTTGAATTCTAATGAACCATTTAAGAGATACCATGCGTGCATTACGCTGATGGTGTCATGGAAAGTGAAACAATGCAGCATGGATTATTAATAATTAGAAAACCATCATACGGATACAGCTTACTGGACCAATATAAAACAATAAGGTTGACGGAACAGTATATGAATATGTGTATATAATTGTATATGTAAATGGTTCATATTGTTACTCATGATACCCACAGGAAAATCAGAATACAGAATATATATAGTGAATACACTTGAAATTTACTTTCAATGTATAATGTCAGCATAACAGAGAATTAAAATGCGTCAGAGAATTAGTTACCAAAATGCATGACAACAGTTATCAACCATGCATCATATCAATACGCACTGGACGTCATTATTGTGGTTAATAAAATAATTTCGTTGATGTATGTCATAAATAAGGAAGTGTGAAATCATAATCTGAATTGTTCCTGACGTCACAGGGCTGGCGGACCGTTTTCAAAAGTGTGTGTGGGGGGGGGGGGGAATACTTCCTGGTTTCATGAGCTAACAAGCAAAAAAAAAAAAACAACAACAACAACAAGAAAAGAAAAGGTCCTCAGCTCATCTCTCTCCCCTTTCACATACGGGTTCCGGGTTTCTTCAGCTGACAAGCAAGCAAAAAAAAAAAAAGTATCCAGCGGAAAAACCATAACCTTGCCGTGCTCACACTTCAAGATCTCTATTTCTTTTTCTTTTTAGTGCCACTTACATGTACTTCCGGGTTACAAAAAAATAGTGGGGGGAGGAGCAAAGTGATGACACTTTAATGTATGGTGCGCCTTTGTATGGTGCACAAAAAGTGTGGGGGGGGGGGGCTCGCCTCCTCTCCCCCCCCCCCCCCCCCGGTTCACGCGTCAAAGATACGTTGCGATCCAAAATGGTGCGCTACTTATATCGAAATAAAATACCGCAGTCACCATCGATCTTTGTTAAAAAAAATAATAATAATAAATAATATATATATATCTTATATATATATATATATATATATATATATATATATATATATATATATATATATATATAAATATAATATACTCACTGCGTCCTTAATAGAGGTACACATGCTAAGGTTAAATGATAATCTATAGATTCTAGGCAGTTACTGAATCCTTGAAATTAAATACTATAGCTAAAGGTCGGAGCTTGAAGTACCCATTCAGAGACCATTCTGTTACTTCATATTATAGCTTTCCCCTTGCATGGACAGTCTTTTCAAATACATGTTTAACTATACTGTTATGTTTATCATATCAAAGAACTGGGTTAATCATCGTTGAAAATGTAGGCCCTTTTAAAGTATTCCTATCAATATCCAATTTATTTATGTCGTTTTCATCCACTTTGAGTTTCATGTGGTGTTATTATTATGATTCTCATGCAACAAAATATTTTTTCGAGAAAGAAAAAAAATACAATGAATCTGATTATGTGGACTGGCAGGACCTAATATCAACGAATGATTATACGAGTGTCCCATTCTGTGAATCCCTATAGGCCTACGTGTTTGTACAGTTAAAGATGTTGCCAAACAACATGTTTTACGGAGTTTGGTTGTCACCTGTGAGTTCTCAGGTTGTTCAAACCAAATAGACCTACTCGCACAGAGCTTACATAGAACCTTCCAATAATTGTATTTTATTAGAACTTTTAAGAACACGGAGAACAGAGAAACGAACGTTTTTTCATGTTTCTTTATTAATCTAAACTGCCCGTAAGTGATCCGTTTTGCCACCCCCCCCCCCCCCGTTAAATAGGTTGAATTTCGGACATTAGTGTCACGCTGGTAGCACCTTTACGGGTGTAACTTCGCACCTTTCTGGTCCGAAAGGTGCAAAATTGCACCTGTAAATGTGCTCCCAGTCAGTGTGACACAATGTCATGGTAAAGGTCCAAAGTTGAACCTTATATTTTTCTGCATGACCAATGTTACCGAGGCCTCGGCTAAAATGGCTCATGATAAAGAAAAATAATATTGGATTTTATTCAATGATAAAACATTTTGTCTCATTTTGATCAGCGTGGATGGGTAGCGATATGCAGCCGCAACATAAACACCAATCGAACAGTTTCTAATTTCCTCTAGATTTAATAGATTAAGAACGACATGCCTCCAAAATCATATAGGGGCGGCCCTACCCCGCTTTCCCCCTATGCATCTTGCATAACGATATGCAAACCTATACAGTTTATGTTGTGTCCTGTAATGTCCTGATTGTCATCAGTTATTTTGAGTTATCAATCTCGATTTTTTTTTTCAAAGTATTTTCTACTTTTTTTTTTCACTGACCGCTAATTAGACGGGAATTTCCCCAAATATTGTAATAAGTGGATATTAGAGTCAATGCAGAACAGTAGAAGATATCATTGAAGTTTGAGGATAATCCATTTATTGTGAGTTTTGAAATCTTGATGCCGCCATCGTTGGATAAGAAGAGTACAGTTTGTGATTTCACACATCACACAGTCGAATACCGATATACAAGGAAAACGTTTACAGAGAATTCCACACAAATTTCATTATATTTTATACGCATGCGTTAGGCCCGGGTAATAATATTCCGTTCTTGCCATCTGAAAGAGGTAGTATAGCAAACTGCTTATATCATACTTTGTATCTTGTTTGTTTGTTTGTTTGTTTGTTTGTTAATGTTTGTTGTGGGGTTTTTTTTCTTAGTATATGCATAGATGTCAAGTTATATGAAAATAAACGTACTGGAACTGTTCACTGTGTCTCGAGTGCAAGACCAGTGCAGTTTCAGTAATTCAATTAGAAAAAAAAATCAACTCAAATAAAAAAAATAATAATAATAATAATTTTTCAATTATTGAAGCTATATAGAAAATGAAAATTCTGTAACTTTATACTGCGAGGTTTCACGCACGTTAAGAGAAAGACACATTTGCCAACCAGACGTGCCCGAGGCTCTGTGCTTAGTGGTGGAACTGATCATGATTGGGACGTGTAAAATTGTCATCTATTTTCATTTTCGTCTTTCACCCCTATTTCATAAACTAGACGAATAGAATGAATTTCAGTTCAATTCATATTCCAATGAAATTTTATTTCCAGTACACATGTTTGCTATCAATGCAGATTCAAAAGAAACAAAATGTACAACGTAGTACAACAAAAAATGCATATTTTACACTTATGGAACTATGTTCAAAATAATTGCTTTATTGGAAAAGAGGGACCTACGTAAGAGACATCCATTAGACCCATGTAAAGAGGGACCTACGTAAATAACTGAATATGTCCTTTTTAATCATTTCTTTCAGTTGGCTATTCATTCGATTGATAAAACAAAATGTAGGCCTCCATCCATTTCAAGCTTAATCGCTTACGATGGTGGTCTCCTGCATTCAATGATCTCTGTTGTTCACTGAAAAAATACCGTATATTTCATTTTATGTTTCTGTGTATCTACATTGCTCAATGCAATCACCTATGTGTATCTATTTGTGTACTGTTATCGATTTATTTCACTGCACTTGCTATTCTTTGTCTTTGTACTTTTTGAAATTTGTATTCAAATTGTATCTGATTGAATGCAGAAATAAAAACAAACAAACAAACAAAAGGTAGGCATCATACAGGTGATTAAGTTTTATTTTTTTTTCTTTCTACTTGGCTTGTATATAACCGTTTAATTCTCTTGTATACTATTATTTTATTGCATATTTCTGTATTTGTGTTTCCTTTTTGTTAAACTTTCTGTATTTATATATGTGGGACGTTGTTTTTTTTTTTAAATCAAATTGTATTTTACATGAGTTTGTCAGTTTGTTGCAGAGCAATTCCGTGTGGGTTGAAAGGACTGCTCTTCTAAAAGAAAACAGAATAAATAAATGAATAAGTAAATCTTTGATTTTGCTATAATCAATTATGTACTATCAAAAGGTTTCAATGAAATTCAAAAAAGAAACGGCTGTTAACAACAACAAAGAAAGCGCTCCAAAAACAAAGCGCAATTGTATAATCGACAGCAATACCCAGTAACTTTTTATAATAATAAACTATCAAAAGCCATATCATTTATCTTGAACAGTCTCGAAAAGGATATAGGGTTTCATGAGTACTGTTTTTTTTTTAATATAGTTTCCATGCCGAATCTGTTGCATATGTAGGCGTCTTACAAAGGGCTAGCTGATATACATGGTATAGTCAGTCTTGAAATCTTGAAATATGATCACTATGCGGGTTACAGGTCATGTGACCAATGAGGTAACAATTAACCTCCTTTATACGACCAAGTCCTGGCAGCAAGTACACGTAACACGACGAATTAATGCACTTCGTGAAGAAGGCATATCAATCTCGCCCGCTTGCTGGTAGAAGATGATAGATAAACTCGGGTCTATCTATCGAATACACATACTATTCGACAGATAGACATACATACTATACAGTTGGAGGAACACTTCGGGATATCTCTGAGATTGAAGAGGAATGCGTATTTCTCAACTTCTTCCAGAAGAGATACTGCAGCCGAAGTCTTTAAAAGATCGTCTGAAATGCGGTGCCGTGAGGAGTTATATGATTGCTGATATAACTATTGTCTTACAAGGCTCAGTGAAGATGGCACTGCAGCACAGTTCAGCTGCAGCCGCCATCCTGATTTTCGTTGTCTTTCCACTCTGTCGCAGTTGGCCACCGGATCTGAACACCTGTGACAGCAAGGCGGAATTTGGCAGCAGTGACATCACTGGCGTGCTAGGGACCAAAAATCCCACAGGGACAGGTACGATATTCTAAACCAGTAACTTCAGAATAGTAATCGTCCTTCTGATAACTTTGAACCACGTCAGAAGTCAGTGGAAGCTAACCAGATATACCGTATGCCCCCCCCCCCCCCAAAAAAAAAAAAAAAAAAATACAACGGGATCCTCCACAATAACTTTTAAAGTAGTGAATCAAATCAAATACAATTTCAGGGTATGAAACTATAACTCATTACAAAAAAAAAAAAAAAATCGATTTGCTTCAGTGGTCAAAGAGAAATGGGGAATTTTGTATAATAGAGCATGTCAGGAATCTTTTCCCTCCAAGTTCTGGCTATTGCGTTCACACATTATGCAATTCCAAGAGCATCCAAGTGCTAATCTTAGAAGAATCAGTCTCATGACATGCTTTACAGCAATCCACATTTCTCTGTGACCGCTGAACCAAATTGAATGGGGTTTTCTGCAAAGTAGAACTAAGATGTTATATATCTTAGGACCCTGAAGTAGCATTTAGACAGTTTAATTACATTTGGAGTTATCAATGCGAAAATAGAAAAGCATGCTTTTAGATTCTGGGAAGTGCTTAATTTTTAATTCATGAAAAGAAATAAACCCGCTATTTGTGCAATCGATCATTTCGCATTAAAAGCTTCCTAGGTCATGCATCTGTTATTGTCTTTTTACTTGTTGATCTGACCCCTTGAAAATGAGCAGTGCAACTGAATAAAATGGGACAGATTAATATATAAAAAAGAAAAACTGTTACATGCCACCAGTTTCATTTGTTTCACGGAAATATTATAAGACTTTTCTAACTGTTCAATGTTTTCTGTATTCTTCCGCTCAGAAAAGACGTCAAATAGCACATTATGTCCCTTTGGTGAGTGTATGATTGTTTTTTCTCCGCCGATTTGTTATCACCATTTATTTATACCTTAAGAATTTACTTGTCTTCTATATTGATTTTGCCTGCAGAGTTGTCAAAGCCTGTAGTATGGTATAAACATGACAATATTTTGCCTATTCTAATCATTCTTGTGATAAATCTCACGAAGTGATCAAGCAAAAACTTGTATAGACAGATAGATAGTTTTGATAATCTTTCATCACACTGATATGTTGTCTTTCCGAGACATTTTCTCCAATGATGTATTTACGGTATGTGACATAGTTAATATCAATATTGAAAATGTCATTTTTACATTATAATGTACCGATGGTAAAACCTCACTATTGATGTACAATTATTGATAAAGATGGCGCTTGAACTAATATGCAGTTATAGTTCATGCAGTCTAGAATATTGCCTTTGAAATACTCGATAATTTCAACATTTGCCTGTGTCAAATATATTTTAATTCATCTGGACAAGCGATATCTAGTCAAAAAGACAAGAAGAGAACAATGCATCGGGAGTCTTAAAGATTGAACCATTGTATCTTCACAACTGCATAGAGTTGACCTGCTTCATGTAAAATGTAATCTGTGATATTGAGGTGACTAGGACTTGATGCCAGTACAACGAACACAAAAGTAGTATAATGTCAGCTGTTTTCCTCTGCTTCGACAAGTTCATGCAACGAATGTTTTCCTAAAAAATAATGTTGATAGCGGTAGCAGCACCTTTCTCCCTCTGTCCCTCTCTCTCCATCTTTCTCTTTATTTCCTAATGTCAGATTCTTTGCACGATCATAATCCAGCTGAGATTAGGATAAAGTCCGATATCAAACTTTCTTATAGGCTGATATTGTTACGATAGGATGGCCATTATCTTTTCATATGCGTAGGTTACGGCGAAGGGTGCGTTGAATTTGAACCTGCAGTCGAATATTGTACACAAGCCGACACCAACCACCAAGATCACTACTGCCACTGCGATGCCCAATGTCAGTTCTTTGGAGACTGTTGCCATGGTTACTCAACATCGATGAATGCATCTTTACCAATGGCCACGCCCATGTCAATTCCTGCAAGAAAATACTGGGAATGCTTTGAGTTTGCGCTTGGACTTCGTTGGAGGACCGCATGCTTCTACAATTTTCTTCTAGTCGGTAACTGTCCATCAGATGCCGACGCAGACTTGCAACATTCTTGCAAGAGTTCATGGAGCGGTGATGATGATGTCGTGTTTGATGTGATGGGAACCTTCTATCGCAACAGATACTGCGCGCTGTGCCACGGCGTGAATGCCTCTCAGCTAACGACATTCATCATTTTCAGGGAGTGCTTGGATGCACTACCGCATGAAGAGAGGTCGTGTGGCTGTCGACTATTCCAAGTTGATGGTGATCCTCCTCCCGAGATTCGGTCATGCCCCGGAGAAAACGTGCCCATTGTATCCAGTTGTTCACAAAATGGCGACAGCGAGGCAGGTGACTCCACGCTGTGTTCAAATGAGACAGCTTTAATAACCATTAACGGAACAGTCTTCAAGAATCCTGCTTGCGCCAAATGCAACGGAATTGAATGGGAGGATATCTCAGTAGCATCCGACTGTAATACGCCTGTTTTTAAAGGCATATTTGTTCTTGCTGGCGATTCTCTATCATACGAGAACATCGGATACAGCATAGTCTCTCGCTTTAGCCCACTGGAATACTATCCTAAGCTTCAGTGTACGAACGGGCTAGTCCTTCAAGGATCAAGATGCGTTCCAGAGAATGCAACATGGCCGGCTTGCCAGAATAGAACGGTTGCGCTTGCTGACTTTTCGGATGGATCGCTGCAGTGCTTTCAAGGTATCGAAGCACTATCGCTCATGACTACAGAACAAAGTATCGACGTCCTGAACGGGCGAAATATATTTGACGATCAAACCGGATATTTCCTACGTAAAACCTTTTATGTTGGCAGCGAACTATCTCATCAAACAGCTTTGGAAGACTTTGTTGACGACATGCTGGAGGTAGGAAGTGGTGACGATGAGAGCTGTTGTCGCGACAGAAAGATAGTCCTGAGCGAGATATGCATTTATGACGAAAACGTGCTGTCTTCGGTATCTCTTATGGGAGACTGGACCCTGTTTCAGCCAATCATGTTCAACAAGACGTTTCACATTATGTATGATGATGCAACCGTCGTTTATCCAGCCTGGTGGAGAAACGAAACGTATTACACACGTCAAACCAACGAATGGACTTTTTCTAAGCAGAATATGATTGTGTTATATGGGCAGATAGTTGATGTTGAAACGTGTGCTTTTGTTATCGTTGACAAGGCTTACTTTAGCGAAGAACAGAGAGACAACATGACATACCTGGTAAGATTCTTTTTAAGTTACTGCTGAATCATTTTTGTGCATTTTGGGACTTTTCCAGTGGTTGTTGATACGTCAATAGTGTTCATTCCTGGTGTTCTTGGCAGCTGAATTATCCGGTTTTGCATGGGAGGGATTGTGATTAATCATACTAGTATATCTCGCTCAAAATCATTGTTCACATAAGCACACATGGGTTTTAATATACATATATATATATATATATATATATATATATATATATATAAACTCCTCAAAATAAGTTCTGCAATTAAAGTTTGATATATCATATTTCTCTTATACCCGCATTATCTTCATCAAATATGACATCATAAGAGAGCCTGATTAATTATCTTTAGAATGACACCTCACTTGCTATGATTGGGTGCTCATGGAATGCACAGTATGACTGAGTATGAGGAAAGGTCAATGTGAAATGTTGCCAAATAGAGCAAACGTGTTATGTCAAACAGTATAATTCTCATTTGCTTTGTCGTTTCAGGAAAGGAATGTGCTTGAAAAGAATGCATTGTGAGATTATCATTAGATTCCAGGCTTCATCCGTGAATTAAAAACTGCAGTAGTATCTGCAGATTAAAATTAAACATAAAGGTTGGCCAAACAGTCATCTAATGTCTAGGAAATGGGAGTGTTTTAAAGTGCTGTGATTTCAGTATTGCTTATTCCAGTGGCCTTTTTTCATCAAAACTGTACATTATTAATAGCAGAATTGTTGCGACTTTTCACATTTGATCTGTCCCCATATACTCGGCTGTTTTGCACACTCCAAGAACACCCAATCATAGCAAGTGACGTGTCATTTTTAAAGATAAATAAGCAAGCTTTCTTATGATGTCATATTTAATGAAGATAATGCGGGTATAAGAGAAATGTGATATGTCAAACTTTAATTGCAGAACTTATTTTGAGGAGATTTTAGAAGTAGAGTGGTAATGCATTTTGACAGTCCAACAGTGCTATTTATGCAGACCAAATTTTCGACGAATACATTCGTCTTCCTCGGGGTCTACAATGACAATTCATTGTCGACCCTGAGGAAGACGAATGTATTCGTCGAAAATTTGGTCTGAATAAATAGCACTGTTGGACTGTCAAAATGCATTACCACTCTACTTCTTCATCTTTTCTATACTGGTACCAACACGCGGACTACAAGTATCATTATATATATATGAATTATATATATATATATATATATATATATATATATATATATATATATATATATATATATAATGGATTATTATCCGAGTATATTCCAGCCAGGACGCAGTTTCGCTAATCAAACAAGACTGTGTACTGACTCCTCGGCATGCCATGGCGATGTAATATTAAATAGATTAATACAATGTTAATCAAGGTCTCAAGTGACACTAATCTTTTGCTAATGGCTCGGTCATAAATATCACTAAGAACTGCTACGAACGCCGTACGAACGATTTTTAGACAATTTCGTAATATCTTCTTAAGAAGACCGTACGAAACCAGCGTTCGTAGACCGTTTGTAGACCGTTCGTAAATTCGTAGCCTGGTCGATGGTCTTGTCCAAGATTTTTTTTTTAACTTCGTACGAAACCCTCTCTTCGTATGAACTTCGTGCGAACATCGTAAGAACTACGCAAGATTCTGTAGGGTCGAGAGACAATTCTAGAAGCCTTATATTCTTACGATGATTGTAAGAACGCCCTAAGTCGTTCATAGAGGGCTCTTACGTCTTTTGTAAGAATGCCTTACGAACGGAGATTCGTACGGCGTTCTTACGAACAACTCTTCGAGTTTGTAAGGCGTTCGTGAGGGACTAGTAAGGCGTAGGTATACAATTTGTGCAACTGTTGAGCTTTAGGGGGTTTAAAACCAAACGCGCGAAGTTCAAATCCTCACTCTGTATAGGTGTTCGACCAGAAAGCATCTGTCTCTTCTGAACAAAAGCAACCGCTACAACCACTCGATCTTCTTCTTCTTCCTCCTCCTCTACTTGCAGATGCAGCTGCAGTTGTAGTCTCCTTGGCACTACTACCATCTTGAAGTATAAAACTTTCAACTGTTACAGAATTTTCGACAGGACACGGCAGCGTCTTTTTAACAACCCGACAAAATATACAATAAAAAAATCGTAACATCTTCTTACGAATAAATTGAGAGTGCCGTGAGTTGCACGTACGGCCATCTTACGACAAAAAGAAATCATAAGATGACCGTACGTCTGACGAAAGAATAACTCATGGCATTCTTACGAAAAACGTACGAATTCTAGGGCCATTTTATTTCGTTTCTCTAAAAGGTCTTAAGTTGTTCTTGCGAATCGAAAACAGCGTTCGTACGAAATTCGTAAGAAGACCGTAAGAATCTGTGCCCCATCTACGAATCTCTACGAACTCCAGAATTATTCATACGAACAGTGACATTCCTACAAACGCATCGTTCATACGAACCTTTGTGATCATCGCTTAAGTTCTGCAATGTTTAAACTCAACGTATCATCTTCTTATGTGTTTATGTTTGCATGTGCTTGTACGTGTGAACATTTTCTTTTCGCTCTATTATTCATAACATGCGAGCATTTAAAAGACTTGACGGAAAGGAAAAAGTTTTCTTCATCTGTAACTCATTTTTTTTTAACATGTATTTTGTAAATTAACACTTTTGGAATTATTACAAATATGTTCTGCTTATACATTGTACATAATTTCTCTGTTTATTTGACCGAAATGAAAATAAAATTGAACTTTGAACATCGAAAAACACAATATGAAACCGTGCATCGATTAATATGCCTTACATGGCCACGGCATTAACGGGAAAGAACTGTACTCCATTTATAAATGATCTCGGATAATTCATAGGGCCATGATATGATATTTAACCGGGTTTTCATGACACAGATTATTGGAAAATGAAACATTGAATTGTATACGGTGACGTGATGTTTCTTTGTGATGTCACACTGACCGCGTTACAGCGTGAAATATGCATGGCTGACCGACTTAATACAACAAAAAATTAATTCAACTTTTATTTTATTAATTTCCGCTCAGCATTACGTTTGGCAGTATAATCTTCGGCGTTCTATGAATATGGGTTAGCACTGCATGAAAAGTCAGTGGCTCGGAGATTTTGACCATTTTTACAATATATTCAGGCCTATAGATAAAGTGGAAATAAACCGAATAATCTGTAGACAAGCATTTTTACGTCAATGGTCCGGATTATTGAGGATGATGATAATAATAATGGTAATGATGATGATGATGATGATGATAATAATAATAATAATAATAATAATAATAATAATGATAATAATAGTAATAACAATAAGAAATAAATGACATTTTTGTATAAGCGAATGAACGTAAAAAATAGATCAAAATTGAAATACAGCATAAATGATATATACTTCTGCAACATTCTCGTTTGAGTACATTTTTTCATTGAAGAATTGAAATATAGCCAATCAATAGATATAAAAGGAGGACCGACGATTAGCTACAGAAATGCCATATGATTATTTTATATGGTTGCAGTTCGTTACTCCGAATTAAGGTTTGTTATTCCTAGGGTTCTTACATCCTGAAATGAGATAAGGTTTGTTATTCCGAACGTTCTTCATTCCGAGGATGCGTAATTCCGAAAATGAAATAAGGTTCTTTATTCCGAATTCGTGGTGCATGTTAATCCGAGAGTGAAATCGGCAGAATATAAGGATCGTAATTTCGAAAATGGAATAAACTTCATTTGTTATAATATAAAAAAAAAAAAGATGGTAGGATATTACGCAATAAGAACATGCACCTTCATAATAATGAACCTTGTTTCATTTTCGGAGTAACGAACCTTTGTAATACGTCACCCATGATTATAACCTACTGCTGGAGAAAGTTACAATGAGAACTTTACTGGACAAGACCTCTTTTTTGCCATAGATACTTAGCCATGGTCCCTGATGGGAATGCATTTTCCTCCTCTTTTGATTGCAATCGTGGTAATCTTCCAACAAAAAAAAAAAATGAAGAAAATAATTAATGCATTGATTAAAGGAAATCTACGTGTTTTACATCTGCAGGTGTACCAGAACGTGTATGTTCCACCTGATCAGTACGTGATACTGAAAGACGGCTCAGCCAGGATATGCTGGTCCCAGCCTCCCTCTTCGCCCTTTCAGTACTCTGCGAAGCAGCAAATTTTAGGCAATGTACTTTTCGCCTGTTCAAACATTTGCCTGCTGGCCACCTTCTTTGTTTATTGTATGTTCACAACGTTGCGGAATCTTCAAGGGATATGCGTAATGAGTTTGGTTGCAGCGCTCTTTTTTGCACAGGTAAGACTTTTAAGTCTTAAATCTTTTAAGCTGCATGGTTCAGCAAAAAAAAAAGTGATCGTCACGATCACTAATCTAGATGGAATATTCGGCTGAAGGCCTATTTTGAAAACGTCATTAAAGAAAAAAAGAAAGGTATCAAAGGCTAAAGCCAGATTCAAATTTTCGTATGTAATAATGGTGGTGTTTCGGGACTAGATGAAGATCTTCTAAGACAAAAGAACAGAAACAGAAATATTTTGTTATTACAAGTGTATCATTATTCCAACAAACTACCGTCATATTCATAATGAACCTTTTAGAAACACATAATGCAAATAATCTTGAAATGTTGATGGTGTATTTTGTATACTCGAAAATCATGTCTAATGGTAAAACTAACGATTTGTTGTCGCGCAACAGGTGTTTAACCAGTTCGTTTCGGCGTGGGTAGACGTCACACCGGTCCTTTGCCAGCTTGTGGCTATTCTCTCCCATCTAACCTTCCTCTCGGTCTTCTCCTGGACCAACATTTTGGCCTGGGACCTGGCACGTCAATTTGGATCGACAAAGCTGGTCCTCGTGAGCGGGTCCAATCGCAAACGGCTAGCTGTGTATTCTGGCTTGGGTTGGGGTACCCCTCTGCTGATAGTCGCACTATGCATGGTCGTGCACTTCACCAGTCCCAAGTTCCTGAGTTATGGTGGACCCTCTTGCTGGCTAGAACCAAAGAGGGCCAACTTCCTAGCCTTCTTGGTCCCCGTTGCAGTCAGTCTATTGGGGAACGTCGCGCTCTTTTGCTGGACATCCTACGGCCTGTGCAAGAGTAGAAGCGAGTCGAGAATTCTCTATCGGGATATGGATGATGAACGACGGAGAAAAAAATTGAGAGAACTGTTGGTGTATGTCAAGGTATGTCGTTTGCGCCTAAAACAGCATCTTTCTGTGTAACAATATTCAAATTTATTTTCCTTTACCCTTGCAAAATTGCATAAAGGGCAACAATACGGCAATTCTCAGTAGAGAAACAATTGCAATATCGCAAATCGTGAAGTTTTGCACTACTTGTACTCATCACTACTCAAAAAACAAACAAACAAACAAACAAACAAACAAACAAACTCGCAAAGTGAGCTCCCATGCGCAGTTCTTTCCGAAACTTCGCGACATTTTAGTGGGAGCCAATGAAAATGTCGCAGAGTTTTTTGAGAAACTGCACAAGCCCAGTTTACTCCTTTAACATACACTAAAGGCAGAGCGGATGCGAGGAAGTCAAGTGAATACGAAACTTTGCGATCTTTCTGCCGTGTGAAAGTTAGAAAGTTAGAAACTTCGCACTCTGACTTGCGAGTTTTCGTGCGACGTTTCCTGCAATTTGGCGAAATCTGGAACTTAACTTTAAAATTAATCATGGATTTAACGAAACTGATTCGTGCTCTCATATTCAAATCACCTCCAACTAAATTGTTTATACACTATTCAGCTATTACTCATATCAATGACAGTGTTATCTGATGTATAGTTTTCGAACTATTGAGGATCAAAAGTGGTAAATGTTTTTTGTAACACCTAGGATAAGCAGCCTTCCTGACTTCGTGAGTTTTCTCTCCGAATGAAAATTGGCACAATGAGCTGAACTTTAACCTAACTCAGTCACAGAAGCCTATATACATTCTTATACATCCACAAAATATCATATACATGAATATAATAATCAATTATGCACGTTCAGTTATTGTGTTATACACTATTGACACACACACTCAAACACACATGCACAAGGATTCTCTTAAATTAACTCAACATGTAACGGTACGTAATTTCAATGTAACTACACTAAACATTAAGAGCTACTAAACTTTCTTTCAAAAATTTGTGCGTATATAGCTCTGCAAAATATGTTTTTCGTAAACAAACTGTACTAGTACCTTATAATTTTGCAAGGACCATCATCCACATCAATGATTATACGGTCCTTTGTTTTGTTGCTGGTGTTCTTTTGGGTTTTTCTTTTCTCATTGTGTACTCTCCATGTTTACATGATTAAAAACCCCACGCATGCATTTTGTATTGATGATATTAACCTGACCATGATAACTATAATTTTATTTAGAAACTAATCTTGTCATAGTATATTGTATATTGTATCTTGTGTTAATGTGCCTGCACAAAAACGATGTAGAAATAGAAATGAAAGTTCTTCTCGATGGGCACAATCTTTTTCAGATTTCATGCCTGCTTGGACTGGGTTGGCTCTTCGGATTCATTGCCTTTTTCGCTGATCTCGGAGTCCTGTGGTACGTATTTATCATCACCAGCTCCCTGCAAGGAGTCTCCATCTTTGTCTTCTTCGGGGCCAGCGAACGAGTTAGGATGCTGTTGCGGCAGCGGTGTGGCGAGCACACGACATTGATGACAACAGTGACACTCCAGGAATCGCTTTCTTCACGCTTTATTCCGCCAAAAACTGCAGCACAACCGCCCGTGGCAGACCGAATGTCCACAGTCTAGGGCCACCCCAGAAAGTCGAATCAAATTTATGATTTTATCCACGGAGTCAAACTCTTCTCTTCGTTTCGTTTAATTTTGTTTCGTTTCGTTTCGTTTCGTTTTGTTTTGTTTTGTTTTGTTTTGTTGTTGTTGTTGTTGTTGTTGTTGGGTTTGGTTTTTTTTTTTTTGCCAGGATATCCATGAAAGACTGAACACGTACAATGCGTAACGAGTGCTGAAGTGCTAGCAAAGACAAGGCCGTGTCACACCTTTCCGGGCAAGCCTTGCGTGCGACTTGCGAAGAACAATTTTACCACCCGGAGGTCCCCGCAGATGACCCGCACATGACAGTACCTGGCAAGTATCTCACCCGTAGATGAGCACGCAAATCCTTTTTACCCGCTCCCATGTTTAGGCCCTGTCACACCTTTCCGGGCAAGCTACGCGGGCTTGTTGCGTGTGGGGATTTTCCAGCATACCGGACAATTTCTGAGGGCGGACAAGGATTTGGGCCAGTTTTGCATGTGTCTTACGTGCTGGACGGGTTCTACTTAAGTTCTACTTGCGGGTATTCTGTGTGACCTGCGTGCCAGGCGCGTGGGGGCTGACAACTCAGTGAAGGAATTCCTCTGAAGCAATGGCAGAAGTCCCAAAGAATGCCATTATCTTGGCCGCATAATTGGGGACTGCGAAGTACTTGCGTTACAGCTGCGAAGTACCTGCGTGGGAGTTTCCTACGAGTGCTGCCGCTAAGGGCCTCCTACTGGCGTTCTCATGCGTGGACCTCTGCGGGCAATCCCCGTGACTCACCCGGAAGAAATTTTGGTCATGCTCAAAACTTGGCTGCGGGTAAATCGGACTTGCGTGCGCTTCTGCGGGCAAGTACGGGCGAGATATGCGCTGGTACTGTCAGGTGCGGATCAACTGCTGGGAGGTCCGGGTAGCAAAACATTTTCCCCGCAAATCAGCCCGCAAGGCTTCCCCATCAGACACGGTGTGACAAGGCCTTGAGCATGCTCAAAACTCGTTCCGGGTGAGTCGCGGGGGTTTGCCCGCAGAGGTACACGCAGAACACCAGTAGGAGGCCCTTAGTTGCAACACCTCGCAGACAGCTCCCACTCAGGTACTTTGCAGCTGTAACGCAGGTACTTCGCAGTCTCCGTATGTCGCTCGTAGCTGAAAATGGATCGGTTTCAAAGCTCTCACGCAGATCACATGGAATGCACGCAAGTAGCAGGTAAATAACACGCCTCTAACAGGTAAGACGCGAGTTCGGAACTCGCCAACATAATACCTCCTTGCACGCCCGCAGAAAATTTTCCTGCCTGCTGGAAAATCCCTACTCGCAACAAGCCCGCGTAGCTTACCGGGAAAGGTGTGACAGCGCCTTTACGTAACTGATTCGACATTATACTAGAACTATGGAGCAGCGTCATAATGTTGAAGAAAACATGCATCACTCTTGAAAAAGAGGAGAAAGCACTTGTTGGGGGGGGGGGGCTTGTCAGCGAGCAAATATCATAATAACAACATAGATGTCAGGCACCTTGTAAAGATCATGACTAAGCTTTGCGTGTATTCATGGATTTACACAATGACTTCTCTAAAAACATCAAACATGCATTCTCATACAAAATCTGTGTGTGAAAGCGTGTTTGATACTTATTCAAAATAAACAAATAATATCATCATACAAACCAGAGAGGTAGAATAGCAATGGAGTTGAAACCTAAAAAAGGAAAATGCCTTATTTCAGAAATGGGTGCTGTATTGACATGAAAATAAAGTATTGCATTATCGGTTTAATGGACGGTTTCTGTAAGGCAACAAAGAATGTATTAGTTCGGAAGATTTTTGTGAATCTATCTCTAATTCATCTCTCACTCTCAGTTCTCTATAATGTAGTGCATGTTTATTTATTTGTTTGTGTGTTTGTTTTTTGGAGGGGCGGCCTAGTTATGTGCTCCGTTAGAGATAGTCTATCATTTGATAGGAGATTTAGGCTTCTACCAACCATTAGTGACTTGCTGGCTAGCTTTCGTCCACTCCTGTGGACTTCTTCACTTGGCCTGAAGAAGTCCACAGGAGTGAACGAAAGCTAATCAGCATGTTACTAAAGGTTCGCAAAAGCCTAAATCTCCTATTGTATACGATCTCCCCAACTGAAAGTTTTCTGCATCTAGTGTATTATCATTTGTTATTAATGTCGATATTTGAAAGTTGATTCTTACTGTGTTTTCAAAATTGATTTGGTTTGTATGTTATCTCCTGATCCTCTCTGTTCATTTCTTTGACTCCTTTCTTTTTGCTTCTCTTTTTCTCTTTTCTATTCACAAAGATGATTACTAGTATAACGCGGGGTATGTGCAACATACAAGCCTATTTCTTTGTTTCTTTTCTGTTAAGTACATGTACAGATGTGATGTGAAATATCAAAATAAAGAAGTGGAACTAGTGACTGTGTCTCAAGTGTAAGACCAGTGCAGTTTCAGTAATTGAATTCAATTCAATATAAAGTGAAAAAAGAACGAAAACTTATTTTTGCTATTTTATTCATGTCTCTCATTGTGTTAAACTGGTCTTTTGCAATAATTATCTTGACGGGCATTTGCAAATAAAAGACAACATGTCAATTATTGCAATTTTTACTTTTGTGCCTTGGAGGAAAAAAGTGTGTTCACTCATGCGTAATATTTTCCTTCATATTGACCCTCTAGATTGATAGCCAGTCAAATTACCTTTAATATGATTTATAGGCCTAATACATTAATTTCAATCAAAATCTTCTATAAAAATATGAACTCGAAAAAGTGTTTACTTTCTTTTCTTTTTGCTGAGTGTATATAACATAAATCTAATAGCTAATAGCTCTTTTTACTGAAGTCAGTGGAATGACGGCAAGAACTAACAATTCTAGTCAGCGAGCTCTTACTCAGCAGGCCTACATCGTTTGCACATTGGGATCGTATGTAATCATCACAGGTATTACACAGTCCCACAAAAATAAAAATCAAGAAAAAGCAATGCTTTTAAGATGTAAAATCAAATCGATATTACAAGAACGAGAAATGGGATGATTTTAATGGATATAAACGCCTCTTCGTTAAGCATAAACAGATACAAACGCATGCACACGCGCACACACACACACACACACACGCATACACATAGGCCCGAATTCACGAAGGTGGTACAAATGAAACCATGGTTTAAACCATGGACTAAAACCATGGAGCGCCAAGTGTCGCACGGAATATTTCGTTACGAAATTGGTCATTTCGTCGACAAAATGACCGTTTCGTTAACGAAATTATCATTTCTTGGATGAAATGTTCATTTAGTTACAAAATGTCATTTCGTTACAAAATCATCATTTCATCGACGAAATGACTGATTTCGTAACGAAGTATTCCATGTGACACTTTGCGCTCCATAGTTTTTGTCCATGGTTTAAACCATGGTTTCATTAAGATTGTACCACCTTCGTGAATTCGGGCCATAATGTATATAATAATATGTATTCCAAACGACAGCAATGAACCCCAATCTGTTTCTACTTCGAAGGTAATTAGGTCAACCGATTCCATGGGCGGATCCAGGAATTCCATGAAGAGGAGGCGCCTTTACAAAATTAAAGGTTGGGCGCACACACCCCCGCCATTTTTTCTTTTTATTTCTTTTGTTTGAAAAAAAAATAAATAAAGAGGGGGCGCGCGCCCAGTGCGCCCCCTCTGGATCCGCCACCGAATTCATGAAAATGTTACGATAACCCTACACCAAGCCTATTATACAGGCCTACATAATTATTGTTCTACAACATTACTAATCATAACCTGAGTGAATGCATTGCTTCATATTATTGCTTCGAAAGCACAATATAAAAACCTATGTTATCTATAATTCCATGGCTACTTTTAAGAAAAAGTGTAAGAAAATACTATTAAAGATAAATAAACTTATTGTTCGAAAACTGCGAGTTACGATGCAGTATGATGCAAACCCTTACCTTCCATCCTCCATAATCTCTTTATGTAAATTCGTGGTTGTTGTCTACTTTTTATAATGGGGGAAAAATTACCAGTGACACATTTTCCTCTTTTCTTCTTCCTTCTCTCATCTTGTGACTTATATGCAATAAATGCGTCTGGCTCTACTTCAATACAGCCTACTTTTAAACAATAAAATACATTCCTTAAATCCGTTTGTCAAATTATGAGATCAACTTCTTATGCACACCTTCGTCTGTCCCTATCAATATTGAATACACTGTGCGTTGTCTTCACCAGCAAACACCTTTGAAATGATTTGAAGAGTCTTAATTATTTTTTTTTTGATCGTGAGGTCGGAATACAAAAAAAAAAACAAAAAAACAACCAAACAAACATACATGTTTGCTTATAGAGCAGGAAAGATATTTAAACATCTAATCACGAACAGCTTCCAACATGCTGTCGGTTTTAATCTGACGCATGCGCGCTGACACGATCTCCCAGTCAGAGTAGCACGTCTCAAGGTGGCGCTTCACTTGTGCGTTTGATGCGAAGCCCAGTCGACCGTGGAGAACGCGGTGGTTGTGAAAGGCAAGAAGGTCACCTGGGGACGAAGACATTAATTTGAACAAAGCAGCATTACTCAGTTTAAAATGTTAAAAATACAAAAAGGAAAAAAGGATGGGGCCCTACTTGGAATAATTTCCCACATCCAGTGCTAATTAAAACACTAAAATTGATTGTTAATCGGCGAAACGTCGCACGACGGAAGTTCCCATTCCAGTTTTGTGATTTATAACAATTTTGGAGTTACACTTCGACAGGACGAAAGATAATCTACATCAGCCAGTACTATTATCAAAATGACAAAACGATAAAATAGAGCCATTTGTATACTATGACTAAGGAGAAAATACTTTACAGACATGCACATTCAAAAGTAGAGTACTTATTTAGCGTATGATTATTCTCCTTGCCCGAAATATCGATATCTTAATTCACAAACTTTACAACGTGTGTACGGGAAAATGCTTAAACACCATGTTGACAAATCTGTCATCCGTTTCTGATGTGTACTGATCGGTGGCTGCAGTGGTGGTGAATGCGTTCATTTGCTCTGATAAGTTATCGTATTGGAATATTGTATGGTTGTATTATGTACTGTTCATGCTGGTTATGTAAGAGCGCCATATGCATCATTCTTGATGGACTTTAGGCCACTATTATTATTATTATTATTATTATTATCATTATTACTATTATTATTATTATTATTATTATTATTATTATTATTATTATTATTATTATTATTATCATTATTACTATTATTATTATTATTATTATTATTATTATTATTATTATTATTATTATTATTATTAAATCACGAAGACACTCAATGCAGACAATCGTTATTAAAATGAAGCTGACGTCAGTTGTCAAAGTAAAGATGATGTCATGGCTAATCCTGCTTGAATTGATAGTTATTGTTTGTACTAACTTGCGCGAGCAAACGTAATAACTAGCAACATATTGTGGAGACATTATGGCTTTGGTAGCAATGCATACAATGCCTTCATTACACTTGATTCCTTTACATTTGCTTGTGCATGAAACACACAAAACTATACAAGATACGGTTATCATTTTCTGATATTTGTATAGTTTCCGACACCCTCGTGTGCTCTTCATTCATGATGACAAAAACAATTACAATTCTGATGCTAAAATTACTTTTCTTATTGTAATTATGGTATAGTAGTAGTAGTGGTATAGTAGTAGTAGTAGTAGTAATAGTAGTAGTAGTAGTAGTATTAGTAGTAGTAGTAGTAGTAGTAGTAGTAGTAGTAGTAGTAGTAGTAGTAGTAGTAGTAGAAACACGATAAGAAGTACATTGCAGCATTAGTTGAAAGAGTGTCACTTTCTTTTCATACACACCCACCCGGTTCTAGTTTAACTTGTAGCAAGTTGCGTGGATCGTATGCAAGCTTGTAGAACTCCCACAGCGCTTCGTACGCAGCGTCGACTTCTTCAGGGGGCATTCGAAGCATCGACGCCCGTGTGACGTCGTTGGTCACGATTTTACACACCTGGCCACTGTCGTCTAAACTAAAAAAAAATAACAGAAGAAGCACGTTTGTTGACACAAAAACATCAAAACTCGCACTGGCAGTTGCGTATCGAGGTTTGCCAAACGTTTCAGCCTAGCTTATAGTTTTCTCTTTAAAAGAAAGTTTATTGTTTAACCAAACTTACAGGGCAAGTATGTGGATTGAGTGAATGCAACAATATTAGTAGAACACATCAGTGAAAATTTGGGGGGAAATTGGACAATCCGTTCAAAAGTTATGAATTCTTAAAGTATCTGCGCAGTCATCGCTGGATGAGAAGACTACTACAGTGTATAATGTCACATGCGTACAACGATATAAGGAAAATAAGAAGAGACATTCACAAAACTTCACTTTTTGAATAAAGTGCACATTTCTTCAACTTGTTACTGACGTATGTTAAGGATAATATCATTCCCCTGCCTTCTGAACGAGAACAGTCGAGTTTTCTTTTGTTATGCGAGAAAAGTGAAAATATGTTGATTTTTCTTTATTTTTTATTTGTATCATTGTACACATAATTGTGACATCACAAGCTATAGTAGTCTTCTCATCCAGGCGCGACTGAGCTGAAACTTCAAGAATTCATAACTTTTGAACGGATTGTTCCATTTTCCTTAAACTCTCAATGATGTGTTTTACTAATATTGCTGCATTTACTCAACCCACATGTCTATGAAGGTGAACTTGTCCTTTAAAGATAATTCAGTGGACATTCATTCTCCCCTAGAAAACAAGCACACAAATAAACAAAACACTTTCAAGCAGGTATTTGAAGAGCGACGATAGGGTCAATCACGAAACCTTATCGTCCTGTGTCGACTTCCGTAATGGTCCCATAAGTTCTTCATTAATCATTCATGATCTTACCTACAAACTTTAAGTCAATGCGTCTAACGGAAAAGCAAGAAAACCGACAAAATTGATCAAGAGTATCAATAATAACGGAAAGTGAGGGTCATTCACATCACTCTTACAGATTAGTCTTAGAAACCTCTTTCAAATACTACGTCATATGCAACAATAATCAGTTTAATGTTGTTCTGCATATGTACATGCGCACACTATAGAATAGGTCTTATCCCAAATCCTATACGTAGTCCCATGTATGCAACACAATTGGGGTTGCGAGTACAAGTATTTCGGGTACCGGTATTATACAATGTTTAAAACTTTTTTTCCTTTTTTTTTTGGGGGGGGGGAGGGAAATCATTACAGAGTTACATAATTATTACGTTATTGCTCGTTGATATCCGATGTGATAACATTTTACAACGGCATGTTTGTACTCCCATGGGACGGTCGTCAACAGATCAAAGGCTTGTGGACTGCTAGACTTCAGATCTTCGGCTACTTTGAACCCATCGACCAGTAGACTGTCTCCCCCCGAGCCACCGGCTTGCTGGATGCAGTGAAAGAGCTGAAGCTGTGGAAGAAACAGGGCCATGCGTATGAGTATAATATTTTGAACAGCATTTATTCGTGTAAGCGAAAAAGAGTCTGTGATTTTATCTATAACTTTCTGTCTATCCTCAATTTTCATAATATATCTTACAAGGGACGTCCTGCTCTTACTTTATCCATATTATGTATGAACACATGTCAGCCTGGATAGGTTAGTCTCTCCCAACTATATACCAACCAATGTATTGCATACCAACCAATGCATTGCAGACACGGCAGAGGAGTGAAGTGTACAGCCAGACAGCTATCATAATTATATGTCAGCAATTTGTATTACCATTTATTGCAAAAGTATATACAGTACCTTATTAGAGTATACGTTTCGATTATCTTTTCACGTTCTTATAAAAGACAACATGTCATTGTATAATAATAATCATTGTAATTCAGTTATATTTGTTTCTCTGCTTTTGTGAACACAAAGTGAAAATAAATCCAAATAAAATCAGAATAAAAAAACAAACAAGCAATAAAACACCCAACATCTTGTCGCATCCAGCTTCAAAACTCTCACGTCTCCACAACATCAAAATATAAAAAAGAGGAAAAAATCAAAACAAGACTTGCACCCCGTGCACTTGATGGATTTGTCTTACACACAAACACACATACACACTCACAAATCCAAACAATAAATTACATACAGATAGAAAGACTGACGGACAGAAAGACAGGCAAAGAGATAGGTAGATCTATTATTAATATATATGTATGTCACTGGCGTATGTTTATGTTCCGTTTCATTCCATGCCTAATTACGACAATGGAGACAATCTACACTCTTAAAACATCCGGGTCAGAACTGACCCGGAAAGGGTCCGTAGGGGTCACACCCCGTTCCGGGTCAGAAATGACAAGGAATGGGGTCAGATATGACCCCATTCAGAGTCATGAATTGGGTCAGGGTGACCCCATTCCAGGTCTTCATGACCAAATTCCAAGTCATTTTTGACCGGGAACGGGGTGTGACCCCAACGGACCCGGTTCCGGGTCAGTTCTGACCCGGATTTTTTTCTTAGAGTGTACGCTGAATTCTACGCCGTGGTTACTCCATAGAGCAGCTCCATGGTGACGTCTTCTTACCTCTCGTCAAAATTACAATAATTGATCCCAGAGAGTAATAAGTGGATAATTATCTGAAAAGATGAAACTATAGATTTTGACGCCAACAATCTCATTTGCCGGAGTATACAGTACTCGTAGCTAAGACCATTCTTGGAAAACTTGCGATATTAGGCGTAATATTTGATTTAATTCGATTGAATGTATAGATCACTGAATGGGGAGCACGGTAGAACACGTGTGGGTTTAAAGTTTGGTTCATAAGAAATACACGCAAACAAGCACGCACAAGATTAACATCATCCATGAGGATGTTAAATGGTTACTTGAAAACTTTCCTACCCCTTTTGGCTGGTGGTAATACGTCAGGTCTGTGTGTAGGGTCAAACCTCTGTTTGAGTAGGCGGGGTTATGTTTGCCGCTTTTCTCTCTAATCTGGTTTACCACGCTGTTGAAGATGACAAGAAAAAGTGCTTATCAACGCCGTGTGAGTACTTTTGTTGCATTCATCGTCCTTGAAAATACGTGTCACAAACATACCAAAATTTTTATTTACATAATTAAGAGGACGCTTTGAAGTATGATTGATTTTATCTTTTAATCAGTGTCAGTACATTTGAAACAACTTGATCTCCTGTGTTACCAATTTAACTGTCATATTCTTTTATTTTGTAAGACAAAAAAGTAGTTTTTATTGCCGAAGTTTGAATATTATCTTTTTATTTCATTTCCAATATTCATGATTCTTTTTTTTTATTGCTTTTCTCATTTGCATTTATTAGCACATGAAGAAAATGATAAAATGACGTCGTTACTACCGACATTAAGAACATATCCCGTACCCTTAGACGAGAAAAATGCAATAAAAAAAGGGAAAAAACAACAACAAGAGGAGTTTGGTTTTACCCGGAAGGAGACGGAGAAGGGCAGTCATATCCAAGTCTGTTCTGGAAAACCACTTGTTGACCCTGCTCTTTCGGAGCGCACTTCAAGATACCAAAGCCTAAGCTGTGGAGTACGGTAAGCCAGTCGTAGAGGGCGTCGTCGCTCTCCATCACTTCCTGGAAATCGAAGGTTCGGAAGTGATCGGTGTCCATCACATCGGCTCCCCACAAGATCGGTTTGGTGCCCTCGACGGGGTCGAGCGTGGATCTGTCGAAGCGATGCCCCCGGAGCCAATTGGTAGGGAAGTCACTACGGTGATCATGACTCCAGACAACCGACAGGACTTGACCATCCTCAATGACCGAGATAGACTGCACTTTCGTCTAGATGTAGGGGGAAAAACACTAAATTGACGCGAAGCAAACATCAACATTGGTATAGAGGGAGTAATGACTCAATCCTTTAAGTTTCGTCAAAATCGGACATGAAATTAGAAAGTTGTGGAATACATGAAATACACGCCCGAGGGTGATCATGATGGGTTATGTTCGTTAATCCGAACAAAGTCACACAAAATTGCAAAAAGAGGAAAAGGATAAATCATTCACAAAAACAACACTTAAATGTATTATACATGTAGAACTGAAATAACATTAGGTAGCCTTCATTTTGTGTCTGCCATTATATAAGAAATGACATTCATTTTTGTTCAGCTGGAGATGAACGTTTTGCTCACATTCTTTATGGGCAAAGACATATTGTTCGATTGCTATATTACATGTATGTTATGTTATGTATGTTAGGCGATTATTGGAGATAAATGGGGTGGGTCCATCTTAGCCAAGGGATCCAAGGGAGCCAAGGGATCCGAACCTTCGGAATAACGAACCTTGTTTAAGTTTCGGACTAACGAACCTTCGGAATAACGGACCTTCGGAATAACGAACTGTCGAAATGACGAACCTTCGGAATAACGAACCTTCGGCATAACGAACTGTCGAAATGACGAACCTTCGGAATAATTGAACCTTCGGAATAACGAATCTTTGGAATAATGACCTGTAACCATCCTGATGGCAACCATGAGCATTTACAAATCATCAGAAGTGATGACGCCATCATTCTATGTAATCCTCCCACGTGTAGCCACACACACACACACACACAAACATTATTGTCTTTTTTGTTGTTTTTGTTTTTTTTCCGACGCCTTACCAACTGCAACTCCTCCTAAATGTCGTCTTTATAATATAGGCCATTACCTAACAACGATGTTTTTATGCGAAGGATATGCAACTTATGACTGTGGACTTCAAGTTATCAATAAAAGAAGGAGGTTCATTGAAGACGTCGGGCAGGTCAATCGGAGACTTGTTATGAGGTGATGATAATAATGTGACGTCTTCCTATCTACGAGTATGCTCCTAATATCCCTGTCTCATGGAAACGAGTGAAACTGTAACCACATGTATTCGGCAACTTCTTTATCTTAGCTCTGATTTCGATGAATTCTCTGTCTTTCTGCTCTGATTTTACTTTATCTGTAACTTGAGCATGGTACAGAGTTAGTGGAAAGTGATATGGCGGTGAAACGGACCACCTAACTTTGCCTCGTCATATGTCTATTACAAAAAAAAAACAAAACAAAAACAAAAACAAAAACCGTCCCGGGGTGTTTCGTAACATAGGATAGGATTTGCTTGAACTACAAAGGCCCGTAATGATGTTCTTTGAAATCCCTTAGTTTTCTTCAAAACAGTGATCCGTTTTATATACAGTGGGTCGGGTAAAACGGCCCAAGTGCATGAACAAAACGGACCACTGTGGTCCGTCAGTACTCCTTATTGTAGGACAGATTTTACACCTCTAGGTGTGATTTCACGGAGCACGCGAACGATTTGCGAAGGACGCGAATGACAAAATCCAACATTCGGAAAAGTTTTTCCCCGAATGTTTTCCGACAATGAAGCCGAAAACTATTCTTGCGCAATTTGTGCGAAGTTTCCACGACGTACAGT